>NW_028186979.1:2863712-2866551 GCF_003343005.1 Rhea americana | reverse complement strand
AGGATCTACTCACAAGTATATGGTGAGCACAAAAGAGTAGCAGAAAGGCTATTTTAATAAGCTCCATAAAACCTTTTTTTTTATGGTGGTGCCTCTAATGTTTAGTGGTTAAGAACAAATTTAGCCACATGTAGGACTGGAGTTTCTTGTAGCTTGATCAATCGAATCAGGTCAGTGTTCTTTAGCTGTGCAAGCTGTGGACCATCTGGGACCAGCTGTACTGGTTGTTGACCTAGTGGGAATAAATGGAAGACAAATAGAGAGCAACTGCCTTTTGTGTGACTATATTTGCTGTCCTTGCAAATACTATTGAAGTATCTTTAAATTAGTTTGTTTGGGCTTGGGGCCTAATCCTGCCAAGCACAATTTTAGCATGTGATCATGTGCCATCAATAGAAATAAACTGAAACAAACAGAAGCCGAGCCTACTCGGCATCTGAAAACTGGAGTGTTTATTAACATGTGGAGTTTGAATTCAATAGCATTTCAAAATTAAGCTCACTTTTTCCTCTCTCTCTCTCTCTCTTTTTGGTGGCTGCTTTGGAAGTGATTAGATCACAATATTCAAATTGAATAGAATATGTCATATCTGAACTATGGAAAATTTAATAGAAATAGCCAAGATGTCATCGTTTTACCCCCACCGCCCCCCAAAATGGGAAGGTCAGAAAGACAATATTTGGATTGACAAAATGCATGTTAAAATATTTTACCCACTTGAAAAGACTTTTTTTGACAATCTAAAACTGTCACTGCAAAACTATTTTCAGGACTTTTACTAACAAATGCAAGTGATTAAAATTACTAGAATGGTTCACTTTCTACTTTTGTATTTCTGGCCATAATTGTGTTCTCTCATGTCTAGAGGAGGCTCCACTTTACTGTCCTTGGTTAGCTCACCATTTATAGCCAGCCAGTATCCATTTCAGATTTACCCAGCAGAAAATACCAAATGGGAACAATGATGGCTGAGCCAAACACATTTAAAAAGAAAGACTGGTCTTGCTGTGTTCTGCTCCCTACCTGACAAATGGCACTTTGCTAGGCTGTGGRGTGGGAGCAAAACACGGAGAGCAGGATATGAAAGCAGGAGGTGGTAGATGATCCTCTTGGTGTCTCTCTTCTTTCTGAACTTACGCCCTAGCCTTGTGTTAGGTAGTCTGGAGCTGCTGAGATTGCTATGTTTCAGCTGAGATATCAGACGAAGGTCCTGACCTGTTCTCATTAGAGATCCCTTGGCACTTGTTCTCATTAAAGATCTCCTGGCACTTTTCAAAAGGGAAAGAGTGTTAGCCCCAGTTTCTTGGCCAAATTCCAGCTTGGGTAATTACGTTCTGCCTACCTAAATTCCCCTTGCTGTTTCAATTGGATGTAATTTTTAATTTCTTCCCTAAACCTGTGCGTAATGCTATCTTGTATTGAGAAACAATTGCCTCTTGCTCCCTAGCTACGTTTGCATTTTGGATGTAGAAGAAGTGGTATTTGTATATAACATTGATTAATGTTAAGTCCACAAAGTACTTTTACACTTACTGTCATATGATTTAATACAAGATCATCTTAGAATGTAATCTACGTCTTTTATATTTTGTAATGATCATTTTTTCAGAGTATTTCTACTAGGAAAAATCTTTCACATAGATAGTTCCAATGTGTCTTTTACATTGTTTATCTTAATTTTATACTTTTCTAATCAATCATGTAGTGTATTGAATGTCAATACCCACAGAAARTTGGAACATATGCAGCAAATGAATTTTTTGTATGATGATGAAGAGACAGAACATGGAAGATGGGAGAGGAGAGATAGATAGTGAAATGCCTTTATTTTGGTATGCTTTCTTTAAATGGCATAAATTGTTCTGGGAAAACCATTCTATAAGCCCACCAAATATGACAGATGTTAGTTCCATCACTTATAGTCTTAATGGAAGATATTCAGTTATGGTAAAGACAATGGGACAAGAACCCACTGAGAATAAAACAGATTGACATTAAACAAATATAGCAAGTAAAAGCTCTCTTTGAGACTCTAGCCTGTCAATATATTAGAGAATAACCCAAATTAAACTATCAAATCAAGACCTTGAGTGCAATCTGTCAAATGTGTTCTCAAATGTATTTTAAAAAGTTTGAGAAAGCAGTTTTTGTGCAAGCAGCCTTGCACAAAAGAAATAATTCCTAGTTAAAAATTCAACTTAATTAGCTTAGTGATTCACCCTGTACTAGCACAGTACTCCAAGGCAGGTGGTTGCCATATGGAGGAGGTATATCTGTGTTTGTCCCRTTGTCCCATTCAGTCCAGGTGTTCAGGTGTGCTAGTGATTTGGCCTAGGATTCAGCACTGATAATTTTTGTCCCCCTGTACAACRGAAAGAGGAAGCTTCAGACAACCTCCTGTAGATATAACTCAGGTCTCATGACTGAACAAATACTCATGACAAAGTGCACAAAATCAAGCRTTTAAGCTTGCCATATACCTGCAAGAGATGTCAGTCTTTGAGGRATTTCGCATGTCCCTCAAAGTTTACAGTGAAGCTCTTTTGCTTGTTTATTATTTCCCTATCGTAATAACAGGGCTGTGTTATTCAGCGTGTGTTTAACTGAAGTATTTTCTTAAGGAAGGAATCSAGGAAGGATGAGAAAAAGAGACTGCTGTCCTAATGCTACGTGATCCCAGTCAGAGTTTTAATTCAGTGAAACCTAAGGGTGCTGAGGTGTCTCTTTATAGACAAAGAGATCTGTTACTGTCCAGTTGTTGAAATCTTTGATACAAACGAGAAGATTTTTTTTCTTTTTTTCTTTTTTTTGCCTGTATCTTTCTGGAAAGGTTGTCTAA
>NW_028186979.1:2658262-2863697 GCF_003343005.1 Rhea americana | reverse complement strand
CTTTATCTATGTTATTCACTTAGTGGTTTAACTGATCCATTTGCATGTATTCCCCCAAATTACCCATTATTTTCACTGTAATTTGTAACTGTTTTTTTAATAAAAAATTCACCAGAGCTATTACCATGAAAAAATTAAAATTAAAAGAAATCTGTAATTACCACATTAGCCTGTAATTATTACAACAAACTACAATACTCTACAGAGTAACAAAATAGGAGCGAGAGTCTGATACCAACTCGCACACACAAACTTTGAGTAACACTAACCATCTGACTGTAAACTAAGAAAAGCCAGAAAACCCTGAGCCAAAACTTCCACTCTGACTGAAGTCCCTATTCTGGATGGCCCTGTTATATGAGATCAGAGCCTTTTTCTGAGAACCTTACAAATAACTAGGTCCTGAGAGAGTTGTGGGTGGAGTGAGTCGTTGTGCTCTGAAACTCTCTGGTAATCGTTAGTATCTAAAAATAAAAAGCATGACATGGATGGAAGGATATACCTCCACCCAGGGTTTTTCAAGGCAACCTCTCTTTACCTCATGACTATCCAGATGTAGTGAGAGCAGCACTGTGTATAAAAGGACGGCTGGAATTTGAAGTGCTGGATCTTTCTTCTCTCATTAAAGGGCCACCTTGCCTTTCAGACGGTGGTCCAAGGACTTCAAACTCACAACATGTGAAGAGGTCTGCCTGAAAACAAGATCTATGGTGTTAAGATAGCCACTATGGTATGATGTTTATGTTATCCGTGGTAGCCACTAGGACAGTAAGTGAGCATGTGATGATCTTAATTTCATGTAATATTATAGCACTCTTTTGAAGTATAATTGTGGACACAGGAAACACAGGACTAATTTTAAAGCTGTTTCAGTACCTACCTGTTCATATTTCCCTAGGTGCTTTTTGAAGTACCACACAGTAACTTATGTTCATTTAAAATCCTAAGTGACTTCTCTAAAGTCTATTCCGCAGTAGGAAATAGAAAACAAAAAATGAAGTTAAAGCTCCAACACAAAGGCTGATGCCTTGGTTTCTGGCCAGTGCTTCTCCCCGTTAAAAAGGAAAACTATTTTTGCTAAAATATGAGATTTTTATCTGAAATAATTTGTGGAGTTTTACCAGTTTTTCAATTAAATAAATTTGAAACGGAAATAGCACTAGACACTCATTTTAAAAATGAGAGTGGAGGAGAGGACTATGAATCTCAAATTTTAATTTTATCTCTTATTTCATTTTGAATTCTTTTTCTGCAGTTTGAACACTGCTTTCCCCAGCCATGCTTTACTGCTTCAGGAAAAATCCATGGCGCTGCTAACGTTCGTTTATTTGGATGGGTTTGCTGAGCTGTGTCCTGCGCCAGCTGGACAGTCACCAGTACCTGTGGTACCTGGTTTAAAGCTTTTGGTCAYAGGCACTGTTTTACATTCACTTAGCACAAGTAAGTTAGCATAAAACCCTAAAAATTAGAGCCAAAAAGGGTACGTACTTTAGGTGCACTTTCTCAATATTTAGGAGGCAACACAAGTTAYGGTCTTTCTACTGCCCTAGTGTCTGAGAAAAATACATTCTCTAGGACTAGCAGGAAAACTTGCTCCATGGGGTACTGGCATTTTATCTCTGGTAGGAATCTTCAGAAATACATCATGACTCTTGCCGCAGTAACCAAATCTGACGGTATCAAAAAGAGAGGCCGAATGGAATTTTCAGGAGACATAAATCACTTGTTTTATCCATAAACTGTGCTTATATAAAGGTAAAATACCTGTTCTCAATTCACCAGTGTACAGGGGCTGAACTCATACAATGAGGCAAAATTATTAGGATTGATGTCTCTTTCCTCCAGAGTGATCTCAGTTCAGGATCCTGAGCGGATATAGTATTAGTGTAGTCAGCTTTCCTTCTGCTCGAAAACCCTTATTTCAAGCCAAATAAGTCCTCTTTTCACAAAGCAGAGGACTTATTCCACAAAGAAGTGCCCACCTGGAACATCTACACCATTTAAAATATAACCAGTTCCAGAATCATGATCCCAACTGGTTTCTCCTTGTAGACCAGYTGATTCTCTGCCTTCAAGGGAGACTATTTATTCTGGAAGAAATTATTTTAGAATAGATTATTTTCAAAAGGAATAGAATGGGCATAATAATATCAGAACAACATTCCTGACGACCTCAGCTCTCAATGGCACAATCAGTTCTCTGATCTGTTCCAAGGACATTGTAGCTATAATTTTGCTCTTTCCCTCAAGACAGAATGTTAAATCTCAACATTTCCTAAATGTCTTTAAGGAAAAATAATTCCAAATGAAATTTAAAAGTGTAAGGAGAATACATCCGGAAGATACCAATCACCATAGATGTCTTTAACCTAACATGTTTTATTTCAAATAATAATAGTAATTAAAAATACAGATTTAAGAAGCCTGAGCAAATTAGTTAAAGACTATTTTAGGATTATAAAAGTACTTCCAGTTGCATCAACCAGATGCCATTTCAAATACTGTTTGGATTAATTAACTGAGTTCAGGACACCACATTTGTTAAAACTGCTAGTTGTACTACTCATCCTCCCCCACACCCTTTTATAATTTGTTATTAAAATCTTGGCCAATTAGAAAAAACACAATGTATTAAGTAAAACAGCACACTGAACCAATCAAAAATAATTACTYAAACTAAGATTCATTTAAATGATTTATGGCAGCAATTAAGCGATTTTAAAATGCTGCATAAAGGTGTGGTATGGTTCACACATTCACATATACAATATGCAGACTGTATATAGTCTGTGTTAAAAGGTCACTATTAATTGCTTTTATAGAAATTCCACAAATCATGTATTTTAGCAAAATGAGCATTATAACAGGATATAATTGATTTAAAGCACTATTCTGGTGAAGAAKTACAGCTATAATGTGCTTCAGACTTTAGTATAAGAACAATTCTGTCTCTCTTATAGAGATATTTAATTACTTTAATAAGTCTGGAAAACTATTTTATAAAGAAGTAGCTTTTAAATTACTCTCACCCTAGCAGAGATTGAGATCACTTTATGGAATATAATGCAAATACATTTCTCAGCATATTAATAAAATCCTAACATTTCCTGCCTTGAAAGCTGGTGGAAAAGTACAATCTTTATTTAAATATAGATGACTATAATATAAATCTTCTTCCAAGTTAAAATGAATTAAACGTAAACTAAATACTGTATAAGAATATATCTTTATCTAAACAAAAAAACACAACATAAGATTGATTACTTTGAGCTGGGCCAGTGCTCCATCTGAGTTGGGCCAGTGCTTGATCAGGCACTGACAGATGCTATGTTAAGAATCTAAGAGTGGGGAGAAGATACAGGGCAAACACATAATGCAGCTTCTCTAGGGTATTCATCCCATCCTCTTGTGCTTTGCAATGCTAGACCTTCCCAAACTTGAGGTACCATGTTTGCATTTGATAGCTCTTGATACCTCTGCATTTGTTTAACTGCTTTTTAAACCTGTGTGAGCACGTAGCATCTGCAACATCTTTCATTGAGGAATTCCCTAACTTTGCATTGTGCAATATAGCCTTTTTGTTTGTTTGTTTTGAAGACATTGTATGCTAATTTCATTTGATGYTTCTTTCTTCCGGTATTAGAAGAGCAGTGAATTTTATGTACCTCCTCCATGCCACTCATGATTTTTTCAAATCACTATCTGTTATCTCTTTTCCTGGTGGAAGAGTCCAAGTTTATTCAATCATTTCTGTATCAAAGCTATTCCAAACTTTTGATCGACTTTGTGGAGATAAGCGCAACCTTTTCATTTTTTTTCTAGTTTCGTATGTACCCATTTTGAGATGAAGGGCTCAGAACTGTACATCATATTCAAGATATGTATTATAATAACTTAACATAGATGTGTTATGATATTTTCTTATATGTTCCTTTTGTTTGGCCCTAAGATTATATTTGCTTGTTTGACTAACACTGAGCCCAGAACTGGCATTTTTATAAATCTGTTTTAACCCCAAAGTTGTGTTTCAGATTGTTTTTTTCTCATGTGCATATCTTCTTGTTTTTCTAATGAATTTTGTCTGCTATTTCATTGCTCAGTCATTTGTTATCCTGAYGTCCTTCTTCAGCTTGTTACGGCTGATTGTCATCATTACTGCCATGAGAAAACTTTACCGTATCACTGTTCACCTGCTTTTCCAGATCATATATGAATACACTGAACATCAGAAATCCATGTGGAACTTCACTTGTAATCATAGTGGAAAAGAATTGACCATTTATTTCTACCTTCTGCTTCTTCCTTTCTTTTAATCCATCATAGCTTCAGGTGGGATTTGGTGAGAGATTAAGCACTAAAATTTAGGTATCTATGTGCAAGTATCTCTATAGGATCAAGGTGCTCCTAAACTCCTTAGGTGTCCTATGTTTAATCAATGGAGAGATTTTCACTTATGAACAGCCACTAGGTACCTACTTTAGGTGAGCTGAATCACTACTTAGCCTTCAATGACTATAAAGACTTGATTTTCACTAAGGACAAGGGGAGCCCAAACACATTGTGTGCCTTACCAACATGTAAACACCTAAATTTATGTATCTGAAATTTCAGCTGAATCTCATCACCCTTAGAATCCAATTAACAATGAAACCTACTGCCGTTTGAGATCCTCAAGTATCCCACCTAGCCTCCRCTTGCCGTTTTAGAAAGGTACGTCTCTTCCACAAATTCTGTRATGTACCTAGAGGTTCACATGGTTGTCTTGGCTACTTTGGGCTTCTCAAATGGCACTAAATACTCTTTTGGGCAACTGAATTGACCCTTTTCTTAAGTATCTTTGTCAAGAGAATTTCTGAAAACATTTATTGCGAATCTGAGTAGACTTTATCAACTGATACTTCTTTGTTCACACACTCACCGRCCTCAGAGGCCTGCTGAACATGAGTCTAATTTGTGTGTGATTGTATATGTTGTGGAACGCTAATGCTAAGTCCCTACTCTTCAGTGTTTCCCTTTGTTTCCTCAGTGTGTCTTTTTCTCTGAATAGCTGGCTGGATCTAGGTGAGTGGTTATAATTGGGTGTACTATATCCCACACTTTTGTATAAACATGCACATGGAAAATGATGATTATCTAAATGTATTTAAATCAAAAATGCTCTGTCTTTTCCAAAGAAAAAAGAGAGATTGATATGCAAATAAATGGCAAAATAATGATGCATCTGAGGAGGACATTAGGTGTAAGTTGTGTGATAGAGCAGATAGAAGCGAATAGATGGAGTAGCTTTCCTGATTTTTAGGGTTTAAAAAAATGTTTTACTTCTTTTGTCTTCAGCCTTCCCACAGGACAACTCAGCCTTTTCTTCCCTTTGCTATTCTGGCAGATGCCGGACCTTCAGCTGAAAGATCTRCCTGTTGAAGAAACAGCCCCCAAATCAACACTGAAGAAATTTCTCAGTCATATCAATACCTTGTGRCTATCAGAAATGTATTTTTAGAGGGAGGAGCTCATTACCATGTACAACTGCTTAAAAATTAAAACTGGCATTTAGCTATCAGCGTAGCTACATACAGTTCCGGCTCCTTAATTTTTTTACAGACTGACCTAACTAGAGGAGAAGTCATTGAAAATCTTTACAATATCTTACCAATTTACACTAAAGCTGGGTCAATAACTRGGAAAGAAGCACTGATAAAAATATTTTTGGAATATTTTCAAATTTTAAGTTTGGAAACTTCCATATTTTTGTTGATTAAACTGAGCATTTTAACAATAGCAGTCAAGCRCTCAAATGTATCAAACCAGCATAGATTAATCATGAGTTTATGATTGCTGATTTTTTCCATTTGTTTTAAAAATAAATTGTGATTTCCAATAAAGGCCTATAAAGATTCCACTGAAGCCTGCTTCTAGTATGTTCTTTTTGGCGCATTCATTGTATCTGTGTTTCTAGATGATCACAGAGGTGATAAGATCCAGAAATGATCTTTGGTGATTGTCAACTTCCAGAAATGATATTATCTCTCAAAAGTAGTAGTTTCAGATATGACAATACAAGAAACTTATATTGCTGGTGTGGTAAACTAACACAGTTCAGCATGCTCTGAAGGTGCSTCGCGGACAGTGCTACAGAACACCTACTTTGTAAATATACAGAAACATTATTCTGAACTTGTTCTTAATAGTTCCTGAAGAAACCGCAGCCCYTTTTCTGAATAAGAAGCTGGTAGAGATGGGACAATGAATTTAGATAAAGCAAAACAAATGTCTTTCTTCCTACTCCTACAGCCTCTGACCCCTTTCAGGCTAGGGATGGAATCAGCTGCTTTTTAAAGACCTTATGAAGCACATTTTCTCCGTGGTTCTCTTTCAAGCTTTCTTTGCAGGAAGTCRTTCATTTAATATCAATCAAGAATGTGGTGCGAGAGGTTTGACTGTTGTAGAGAAGCTCTGGAGAACACACAAGGGATAGTTCCCGGACTGAAATGAACCATACACTTTCTGTGCTCACTGGAATTAAGTTTATAGAAAGCATGTAGTCTACYGAGTTGTAGACAAGTATTTTGAGAGCAAAGCACATGGAAATCATACCATCATATCAACAGAGCAATCTCAGATTAATAAAAGACAGTATGATCCATTTCTACTTTCATTCAAGCAATTCATATAGAATGTGCAGATATAAATATATAACAACTACGTTATCAGACACGAAAACGTGCAGTTTAAATCAATTTTTTTGAGATACTTCTAACAAAATTTTAATGATTAATAAACAGCGTGTAAATAAATCTGAATATATTAGTTTTTTGAGTGTTCAACTGTTTATTGTCTTCCTAGTCTTATTTTAGGGAATTTCATGGCTGTAGAGCAATCCTATTTGGTGAGTTATCTAAGTAGAAGAAGAGGCAGCAAAGAAATTGGAAAAGGAAGCTGCTCAATTAATTAGCAGGGTATTAGTTCTTGCTCCTAATTAAAATCAGACTAAAGTAGGAATTTGACAGGTGTTTGGGTAGAAAGGAAAYATTAGAAACTTTTTACCTTTGGGGAAGTGAGTAGGAAAACATAGAGTTTGAAAGGCATTTTGAGGGCATTTTATAATAGCTTTTATCTCATTATCTGATAAATTATCTTTGACAGCAATTCTAATACTATTTCTTTACTTCAAATCACTACATTCACATTCTTTTTCTTTTTTTTTTCTCTCTGGGTACTTAAAATCATTTGGGATTATCTTTTTTTTTGGTTTAAATTATTTCTTCTTACTATATTTTTTTCTGATTGCTTTTTATTCCCCACTGATCACTCCCTGAGAAGTCAAAGAGCTTTCACCATCTCACAATACTCTTCGGGACTGCTCATAAGAGCCTGTTTSTTTGAGGAAGGAAGTCTGCTTGAAGATCCTTTTTGTGATCCTGCTACTAGTAGATTCTCTTGCTTCATCTTGTCTGGAAGACAGGGATAAACTCTGCTACAGAAAAAGCTGCACTTTTCTTTCAAGTWAGATGCACACATTATAGTGTTGTAATGATTTTTTTTTTTAAATATCCAGCCAACATAATGACTAAAATCCTCCAAAAGCAATCTACCACATGCTTAGATACAGGAATAATACCTTGGCTTTATCATTTAAATTACTCTTTTTGTCTAATACATTATGCCTGTTCTCAGCATGTAAAGAAGACATCAGGACTTGACTCAAGTCAGAGGCTTTACAAAGCACTGTCTTGCTTAACTCTTGTGGTAGGTTTGGGCATGGGCCTATGTAATTCATGCAGTAGCCTCAACAGCAGGCAGAAACTTCCCTGGCTGTTCTGCTCCTAGACTACCTGGGAGAGCACCTCTGAGCAGACACCTTCCTGCCAGGCAGATTATTTGGCTTTCTGGGTTGCCCTGGCTATTGAGTAGCCAGCCGGCTGGGTTCTCAGGCAGGTGAGCTGCCCTGCTCTGCATCAGCTTCCCTATCTTCACGTGCCTTCAAAGGGTGGAATATGGAGGATGCTTTCTTCTGGAAACACTAATCTATCCCAGCTACAGGGATGCAGTGGTGTTTCCTAAAACAAATATTATGGAATTAGAATTGTATAAAGATATCATTGGTTAGGGGAAGGGAGAAAGGGGTTATTGATCTGCTTTGCCAAAAAAATATTTTTCAAAACCTGGTCAGTTCTACATGGACTCTGGAAAAAAATAGAAAAACAATCCTCATTGGAAACTGATTCCAAATGAAGATAAAAGCCTCATGAGCCTTGCAAACTACTTCATCAAACCAGACCACAGCCACTGTTGCAAATAATGCAACAGACTTGTCTAAGGAAATAGATCGTATTGTCATGAAACTCAGGTGATTGTCAGAGGATCTAGAATAATTAGACGTTATTCCACCTGCAGGAATTCCTATAGATGCTTCTTTTGTTGGTAAAGCTACAAAACAAGTTATATGGCCTACGGGCCATATCTTGGCCTATGAACACAGTTCTACTTTATGCTTACATCAAAAGTTTGCATTCAGACAGGTCAGACTCCAGCTGGTTTCCTGCCTAACTTCTCCAGGGACAACCTCATACTGTTCAGCAGTCTGACGTAAAATGTATGTACATGTTCTAAAATTAATACAAAATGTTGAATACTGTGAATACAATCTGATGGAATTACCTTTATTTAGAGTTCAAAAACAGGGTGGAGGTAATGAATAGGGTGCCTTTAAGAGACTGTCAAAATTTCAAGGGATACTAATATGAAGGCACATCTCAGTATTCTTCTTTATTGATCAAAAAGAACAACAGATTCAAATAATATAACTAAAATAAAAATCAGCATATATATTTATTTTTTACAGATTATAATATCATGCTCACCAATTAAATATTGTAAATGAAAATAATATTTATTGTGCATGTTTTTGTCCCTCACATCACCAGTGTTAGCTAAAATGGCTATAGTATATGTCATATAACTTTCTGCCATAGAGTTGTTATCGTTGATYAGTTTTTCATTCACTGGATCAAAATCTGTCCATCCCATTATCCTATTGCTGAGAGTGGCCAGAATCAGATGGTACAGAAAAATGTATTAGAAACTCCATGAAATGGTGATGTGGAAGGATAGTCTTTCCTCAAGAAGCTTTCATTCTAATCCTGAGATGTAAAGTGYGTTTTAAGCCCTAAAGTACCAAGTTTTCTTGTTATGTTTAATTTTTCGTAGCACTAACCATTATAACAGCAGATATTGTTAACCTATGARTCCTTATTTGAATTGGCCTTGGTAACATCCAAGGTGGTGTCATGGTGACACGTGGAGCAATGAGCTCCACAGTCTAATTATACTTTCTGTGAGGAAGTTTCATCAGTTGTGAAAGCAGTCAGAAAGGTCATTTCATTAGATCCTTGCCTWAGGCCTGACAGAGCAAGAGAATAACTTTAAGTAGTCCTTCTTGGCTTGTTAATCTAGGAGTCTAGCTAAATTCAGGTCAGGGTTCTGATGGAATAAAATTAACATATTAAGAGCCAAAGTAAAATTCACTCTGTGAAGAATATGAGGGAACTGAAATTGATTAAAATTTTGTGTTTGGTCATAAGTTGCTAAAATAAGAGGACTGACTGAGAGCTCAGTATCTGAGTCCATTTAAAAGTGACCTTTGAGTGAGCATTAAGTAAGCTCTTACAGCTTTATGAAGTTTGCATCAAGTCTGAAAGATTTCAAATCAGGGATTTTGATATTACCATCTCAGTTAGAAACAAATTGTTGGCATTGACGAGCATCTTGCAGCACACAGCTGGAGAATCATAAAAGAAATTATAGAGGACATTGCAGGCACAAGTGGAAGCTTTTCCTTTGCTTAAACTTGTCTGTGGTCAATTCACCAAATAGCTGGAATACAGTGTGACTCATTGTGTAATGTCTGATGCAAAAGTAGGAAAATGCCAGCGGTAGATGGGTAAACCTATTTGTTCTGTATTGCATAGTCACTCRTCCAAATCAGTTCACCTCATCTTTGCATCTAAATGACAGGGAAATAACTGCTTGTGATATCCCAAATGTGCTTTRTGGGAAGGAACTCTCAGTTTAAAAATTATATTCCTAATTTTAGTAGTACTAATCCTGCTGTTCTAGTTAGATCACCTTCTGAAAATAATTTTATTGCTGTGAGAAACAGAAAACTTTTTTGTTGTTGTTGTCTAATACCAAAAAAAAGTGAAAAAAAGAAAACCTTTCACCGCTTTCTCATTATTAGTTCTGGGAAAACATAATAAAGCCACAGCTGGCCAGCACTAATTTTTTTCTTAGCTTTTGATAATAGAATTAATTGGTAAGTGGAATGCTTACAACCCTTTTTCTGCTGCAAGTTACCCTCTACTATCATCATGAATAGATATTAAAATCCAAGCTAATTGTAATGCACTTAATAATGAAGAAATACATTTGCATCATCAAAAATCAAGGCTTTTTGTGACAAGTAGTTTTAATATAGAATGTCAGTAAACTCTGGAGAAAGAGATGGTCAGGTCAGCCTGAAGAGTTTAGGCTGGTTATGAGTTAAGTTATAACACAATACTGGTGTGTGTGTGTGTRTGCGCGCGCGAGTGCATGTGCGTGTGTGCGTGTGTGTAGATAWATAGATATATCCAGTCCCTGTGATTCTCTTTCTATGATAAAACTCCCTTTAACAGCGTTTTAGCAAGCATGGAGGGGTGAAAATAGTGAAAGAAGAGGGATGTCTATCTTATTGTACTACAAAACTGAAGTTAGTATGCTGAGTGATGAACAGTAGTTCCAGTGGACTAGGCTACAGTAGTTCAAGTCCATTAATCCATGCCCGTTAGAGACATTTATCATTTAGTCACTATGCTTATGCAACAGTATTCTAATGCTGAAAAAAAAAAAAAAAAAAAAACTCACCAGTTCCATAGTAGGAATGAGTGAATTTATTTCTAACTGTTCTTAATTTTCCGCAGACCTGTAACTGAACCAAAAACTCATGTTCATCCATCATTATTTCAGACCTGAGCAAGATCCTAATGTATAAAGCTCAGTGAGATCCCTGATGCAATGGTGGTGGGCATGATATAAGAACCCGACCAGAACAGAACAGATTATATGGGATTTCTCCATCCCTTTCCATCTGCAACCTTCTCTCCTAGGCATCTTGCCAGTGGTGAAACCATGGTGAGGACGTAATCTGCTGGCAGGCCAAAAGAAGCACAGTATCAGCAATATGGGTTGATATGTATGTATGGGTGTGACTGGATTTGAACCATAACATAAATTTACACTTCTCAGATTAATTCTGGAAAAATGCTTGCTCACCAGGTAAAGTAATATACAAAAAGTTACCTACTTCTATTATTTTAATTCCTCTGTGTCATTCTTCTCACATGTCATTATTTATGAGTCATTATAATATACATAATTATAATGAGTAATTATAATATACATGGTATTTAAGAGTAGTTTTTAGTAAGATTTTCTTATGCAGATATCTAAAAAAACCACCCGTAATTACAGCAAAAATCACCACCTTCAATGCCCAGTTATAGTGAATCTTATTGACTTATCGCCATTATCCAACTACAAATTTTTACATCCTCAGAAAATATTTCATAATACAACAATCATCAGAAATCTCCTGCATTAGAGAACAGAATTCCGAATAATTGATAGAGGGTAAAGCAAGAAATAGGTATTACAGCAGTGTCATGGAACATAACAAAATATTTAGGCCTTGAAAATCTTTCTAATTTTAGGTTATTTTTCTCAAAAGTGCCTAAATAATAATCAAAACCAGTCTTAATAGTGGACCTTAAATTATTTTCAGGTTTAAACTGTGACATTTCAGTACCTTTTCTCCAAAAAATGATCTTTAGCAATAGCCTCCTCTAATCCTTCATCCAGCAGTGAATGATTACATTCCTGCATGTTACAGTTCAAGAACTTTTCACAGTTTACATTTAGTCATCTCTACTCAAGGAGCAAAATATGTTACAGATCTTCAAAAGTTAATGCAAAGACCAATGTAAGGGTCATTTATTGGAATATTATTGGTGATCACAGCCATAGGTTCAGCACTACAGATGTTCAGGCTAAGGGRTTATTTCCAAATTCCAAATGAGTCCTCCTGAATCCTCTTGAAGGAATTTTTTCAATGTTTTCAATGACAAAAAATAATTTTAATTACAATAGAAAGTCTCTGAAGCTGTTCCCTCTTCTTCATCATAGAGATGTAGGCAAGAACTGTTTGATGACTGATTATTTGTTTCACCCATGAGGATTATCTGATCCAGCTTCTCACAGCCAGCCCAGTGGCATTACTAGACCAGGAGATGTGACCTTTAACTACCTTACAGGTTTTTCATTTATCTGCTCCTGGCACTAGATAACTTCTTCACAAGAGTTACTGGAACTTTGCCAATAGTGTTAGCTCAACTAGCTGAATTCTGACCTGAATGTTGTCTAACGTGAACAAAACGGAAAAGAAGAGCTTAGGAATACTGCAGGAGTAGAGTGCAGGAGTGGGCCATCTATATTAGCTTGACATATAAGGCTAATAAGTAAGCCCAGTAAGCATACATGTAAGTAGACACTCAGGAGAATTGGGGGAATAATCTTATTTACAGTGTGAATAAAGTATTAGGAGGACTTCAGGGTTTGAACAATACTGTCTTGGCTTATTTCTGAATCATTGCCACATAGCTAGAGACTTCTGCCTGTCAACAGGGGGCTTGTTAGGGCTATTCTTGATTTACAAACTAAATGAGAAAAATTCATCAAAAAAGTTTTTTTAAAAAAAAAAAACAAACAGTCTCCTCCTCCACCACAACCCCTGTCCTCATCCTCGTGGTGATTAATACTGGCAATTAACCATTCAGGAAGATGATGCTGGATCTCTCAAAGCTTATTTCTTGCATCACATGCTGTATGCTCTTTTTTGCACCATTTCTGACATGAGCTGATAAGATGGACGTACCATACAAGATTACTTTGCAATGTGAAACACTGAATGCACCCATAAAGTTAGATTAAAGTTTTCAATTAAACTGGATAAATCTGAGAACTTAGTATTCTTAATTAGCTTAAGCAGAGAGTGGTGATCATAGAATCATAGAATCAGTAAGGTTGGAAGGGACCTCTGGAGATCATCTAGTCCAATCTCCCTGCTCAAGCAGGGTCACCTAGAGCATGTTAGATGGGGTTGCAATCCAGGCRGGCCTTGAAGAGCTCCAGAGAAGGAGACTCCACAACCTCTGTGGGCAACCTGTGCCAGTGCTCTGTCACTCTCACAGGGAAGAAATTCCCCCTCACGGTCAGGTGGAACTTCCTGTGCTTCAATTTCTGCCCATTGCCTCTTGTCCTGTCACACGGGACAACTGAAAAGAGTTTGTCCCCRTCCCCCTGACACCCTCCCTTCAGGTACTTGTACACATTGATCAGATCCCCCCTCAGTCTTCTCTTCCCCAGGCTGAACAGGCCCAGCTCTCGCAGCCATTCCTCATAGGGCAGATGCTCCAGCCCTCTGATCATCCTCGTAGCCCTACGCTGGACTCTCTCCAGGAGCTCCATGTCTCTCTTGTGCTGGGGAGCCCAGAACTGGACACAGGACTCAAGATGAGGCCTCCCCAGGGCTGAGGAGAGGGGCAGGATCACCTCCCTTGACCTGCTGGCAACACTCTTCCTAATGTACCCCAGGAGACCATTGGCTTTCTTGCTGGGCACATTGCTGGCTCCTGATCAAYTTGTCATCCACCAGCACTCCCAGGTCCTTCTCTGCAGAGCTGCTCTCCAGCAGGTCAGCCCCCAGCTTGTCCTGGTGCCTAGGGTTATTTCTCCCTAGGTGCAGGACTCTGCACTTGCCCTTGTTGAACCTCAGGAGGTTCCTCTCCGCCCAGCTCTCCAGCCTGTCCAGGTCTCTCTGAATGGCAGCACAGCCCTCAGGTGTGCCAGCCACTCCTCCCAGCTTGGTATCATCAGCAAACTTGCTGAGGAGGCACTCTCCTCATCCAGGTCATTGATGAATAAGTTGAACAGCAAGAAAAAAGTTCTATATTATTTCAGTACCGCCAGTAATACCTGTTTCCAGCTTTACAACATATTTGGTTTCTAGTCCACTGAGTCAGTAAGGAAAACAACTGGCAGATGTTTTACAAAAGAAAAGGGATCTCAGAAAGTGTGTAGCACACCCCACTCCGTTAATAAATTGTTAAATTGAAGGCTCAGATGTGCTTTCAGTAACCACTGACACTTCATCTGAAATAAGGATAAGAAATTTCACTTACTACAAAGCAAAGCATTAAAAAGGCTCTCTATCTATGGGACCAGAATAGGGATATTAATAACACTATCTGCTTCTTTCTAAAACCCTGTTAGTGTCAGGTAATATGTTTCTCCAATGATGCTTGACATTCACTAGGCTAAAAAAGACCTGAGAATGAACTTTCTTAGGGAATATTTTAGGTAATACACTAATCACCAGCTAAAGAAAATATAACGTTTGATAGTAAAACACACACCAGCTTTGCTCATAAAACTGCCTTCTTAATGCACACAGGCTTTAGCAAAATGATCTGTTATTTCTCTTTCTGTGTATGTGTTTCTCTTTTAGTGTATGTGTATACATGTACATACCTATTAACCAAATATTGAGTTTATGTTATTTCCTTGAATGCAGCAAGACATAAAGCTGGAAATCTAGACTGCTTCTATGGCCACCCCCCCCTTTTTTTTTGCCTTATTGTACATAATATAAGTGAAGAGATATGGATCCCACACTGCTGTGTTAGTATTGATCAACCTTTTCCTTGACATAGTGTTTTACTTTACATAACATGTTAAGTTTGTAAGGGACCTCTGACTGTCAGGCTGTGCCTCACAGATTATCCTTCCAGAGCTAAAAGCTCTGAGCCTGTTCAGTACAAATAGCATGGACTTTGAATGGTATATGAATAGTATAGCTGGAATGCTTGAGGAAATATTTATATTTTTGCAGGATAGGGAACTGGCACAGACAGTAATACTGTAACTGGAAGCATAAAGATGGAAAATACCATATTACATGCAGAGAGTATCATGTGAGAAACAGAGGTTATATTTGTGCTACTAAATAAAACAGGAGCAGAGAATGAACTTCGGCACTGTATCACTGATTGTTCATACTAAGTGATTGCTAACATATTCAGAGGCGTGGTATAAGCTTGGAAAATCCTGTTCTCCCTAACATTGCATGGGCACAGTTAGGTGGATAGGATGTGCTATGCACTATTCGCAAAAGGCTGTATGGATAAGACTGGTTTGTCTCCCTCCACCCCACACACTTCCCCATCAATATCCCTGCAGGATGTGGATGTTCAAACATACCTTCTTGCCTGCATAGCACACAGCCTTGGTGTGTGAAACATTCCCTCAGTCCTGTGCCATGAACCCATCTCTGTGATGGGCTATAACGTGGTCTGCACATTAATTCAGACACTTAAACTAGCAATGCTGTACAAAATAATGTCCTAAAATGTCCAGTAATTATGTCCTAAAACCACTTGGAGTCCTGAGAAGATTTAGGACTAAACACTGAACACACGGTATAGATAGATGACACTGATGTGTGAAGCTCCTTGTCCTCAGAAAACAGTCATTGTCCCCCATTTATTTTTCAGGGCCAATGTAGATATATCCGATAAGAACAGAGAAAATAAGTCAAAGGCAATGGCAACGTGGCAAAATGTTAGTGACATGTGGTGAGTAGACTTAACTCTAAACATTTTTGACAGGAATGAGGCAACATTACCGAAAACAACTGAACAAGAAAAGCCAGCAGATTTACTTGGGAAGAGTGAGTAGAGAATGGGCTTAGATGGAAGAGCTAAAGCATTCATAAAGCAACTTTGGTCAAAGTGACTTCAGCTATGTTACATGTATAGAGGATACTCAAACTAAGGTACAGAAAGAAATGGGAGCTTAGTATCTCTGTCAGCTGAGTCAGCTAAAAAGACAATATATGCTTGCAACAAAGCTGTATTTACTTCAGAGTCAACCTGTGTTTTCTTCAGAGTCAATTTTGTGATACTAGATATTTCTTGTAGCATCTTGCCTTGTAGTCAGTGTAGAAAAACAAGAAAAATCATGTGGTATGCACCTCATAATATGATAATTATTTGGCACACTGGGAATTTTCATCAGCGTGAGGCTACAGTGTTACAAACAATGGATAGACGAAGGTGTTTTCTTATGTTGACTTTCTACAGGCTTTGTAGATCTATGTTCTCAAGATAGGAGTAAGGCAAGGAAAGTGAACTAGGACTGATCTCATTAATAGTTCAATTAGTTTTGCTCTATAGCCAATGTACTGTTAAATGTCATTAACAGTGCTATATATAGACCAAATTCTTTTTCCATATGAGTGCCAAGGAAAGTAGGAGCAGATCTTGCTTCTCAGGGCTGAATATCACTTGTTTTCGTTCCAAATTTTCAGAAGAATTGAGTCCAGTGTATCAGAATCTTTCTGAAAATGCTACCAAGTGTTCTGGTGTCTGAATGCAAGCAGAGATTCCCTGCAACTCTGGGTCTGACCAGTTCTTCTGAGCTGCTTTTCAGATCTATCCCTTAATGTCCTAAAGTGAATTTTAAAGAGAAAGAAATTAATACTTGGAGATTTTCTTTTAATACAAAAAGAAAATCTCTAAAATCTGTATGTTCATTAATGAAATGATAGGTTCCACTCAATAGTGGCAGAAAGTTTCTACTGAAAAGTTCTCTTGGAAGTCCACAGTGAATTCTAGACAAGTGTGAGAGAAATAGTCTCAAGTGATGAATCACTTGCTGAGTGGTTCAGAATAACTTTCTGCCACATTCTTTCTCTGGATAAATCTTCCTCTTCAGAGTGCTTCTGAGATTAAAAGTCTTTCTGTCCATGAAAAGTGCGAAAAAGAGGAAAGCTTTCACCAATGCACTGTTGATGACAAAGATCCCGGGGCTGTGAAGCTTTTCATTATTCCATACCCAGTTCTGGTGAACTGGTTTCACAGCTGCAGTTATAGAAATATCTGCTAAATACAAGAGAACAAAAAAGAATGGAAGACTAGGGAAAGTTTTCACTGACAACCTATAGGGCAGGAAAGCAATGTAAAAACTGCAGACGTGCTGATTGGCTAGAAAGCACAAAAATCTATGTTTTTAGATTATTAAAAGTTACATTCTGATCTGCTCACCCATTTGCGGGTGATAGCTCACTCTCCAAGTGCTTCTATTCATTTCAGTGGAGCTATGGGAGACCTTATGCAGTGTGAGCAAGCAAGACAATGTCTCATTGCTAACTCATATGCTGCAATCAACTAYGATTGATAAGCATTTATCTCTTGAAAACTGTGAGTCATGCTTTCATATTCTCGCTATGAAACATGGTGGTGCAAAATACTGACACCATCTTCATACTTGCTGAATGAAAAACCATCACATTCTACGTGGTGAGTCTTTTTCACATCATCTTTTGCTCTCAAAACAGGTTTCAGACTGTTCACCCATTGTCACTGCAATACCCAACACTGACAATGCAATCTGATCTTGAAGCCAATCTAGTAGCTAATGGAAGCTCCCTTGTGATAAATTCTATAGCCAACATAATGCTTGTTCTGCCTCTTGTGTGCAAGCTTATAGGTGTTATGTCCAGTTCCTATTGTCCTTCTGTCATTTCTGTCTCTGGATGCATTATGTAGATGTCATAAATGAAAACAGTTTGCACCCTGGTTGGCACACCAGGCTTTAACACTGCATCTGCTCCTTGACTTGTTACTCCCTGAGCCTTATTTAAACAGTAAGAGTCTGGCTCTGTTGTAAAAACATGGCAGGTGAGCCATGTTCTCTTGTGACACCTAAGACTTCAGCATCAGCTCTGCCTCTAAGAGCACAAGAGTTGTGAGGGCTTCAGTCTTCCTGTGATTCTAGGCTACCAGACCCTGAATCTCTGCAATCTGTGCAGGAGGAAAATGCTGCACCTAAAGCTGTCTGTATCCGTATGGATGGAGGTTCCACATGTGCACATGGAACTGCACATTGTGCAAATAAAGCTCCATCTGTATATTATTCTTTATTGATTCCAACAGGCTACTCACTCACAACTGTTCATTTGTCAGGCACTATTTATGAGGCTAAGTAGATGGTCATTGCTATTTTGAGTATAAGCAGAAGAGATTGTCTTTCTTCTTCAGACTTACCATACAAACAAATAGCACTTTACATTGTCAGTCTTGCTCACAGCTTCTTTTGTCCTCATTAAGTCTCTAAAGTGCAAATTAGAGGGATGTGCATATAACTGATAGTGAATTTTTAAGACATTGATAATCTTGATGTCACCTGTGTCTATTACAACAGTAATGCAGCCCTTGCCATGCAGGCTCTTTCTTTACACAGCTGTCCCTATCATGGTTTTGTTTTTTCAGTCACCTGAAGCCAGAGACATAATATTGCCTGTCTGACTCCAAAACAAGTTAAGTAACTGTCATATACCATAAAGTCTTCCCTTTGTTATCAGTGCTCTGTGGTTGATTCTAATTAGAACAGTGAATTACTTAAGAAAGTAGAAGGAGTGAGGTGGTTCCCAGGAACAAAATTTATCTACCTACTGCATGATCCTCAGAAAACTYCCATGGCTAGCAATATCCCAAATCTTCCTTCCTTTCTTCCAAAAAGCTGGTATTGTCTGTACCTTCACTTCCTCAGTAGCTTTAGTAGAAGCTTTTTTTCCCCCCATGATCATTTCAATTTTGTGCAAAAGCTGATATGGAGCAATTTCAGCACTGCTTCTTTCCGAGATTAAAGAACATAACTTTTCATTTTTCCCACATGTGACTAGCACTAATGAAGGTTTCAGCATATCTGTAAGATGGAAAAATACTATTATTTCCTTTTCTACAGTTTGAGAAATAATGGCACTGAGCAAATCAGCTAAAGGTGCAACAAAAAGTCAGCAAAAGAAGAGTAAAGCACAGAGGTTCATGTGTTTCCATTGACCGACACAAACAGACAAAGCTAATTTTATCCATGCTCTTAGCTTTGCCTATGAGTTGTAAGCATAGTGAGTCTCTAAACTAGTATAATCTGTCTTTAACAATACTCCCTACCTGGGCATAAGACTGTAGTAGGATTTACAATCTACAATTTACAGTTCTTTACAGATCAGAACTGGCTCTTGTCAAATCAGCTGACCACCAGTGAGCTAGCTTGAACCTGCTGATGTAGAGAAGCACCCTATGATGCTTGTGTCTGTGCTGCTGCTAGTAGGATAGCACATCCTCCAACTGCATGGGTATTTTTATCTYTGTTTGTTTTTCTCAAGGGGTCCAACAGGAACAGGTATGAAGTCCTCAGAAGTGTTATCTGAAGTTTTTGTTATTTACAGTGTAAGTGTACTAATAAACATAACTGAAAAAACATTAATGCTCTCTGATCTACACCAAGATACTGCTGGTCATCTTTAATAAGGAATTGTGTGGTTTGTGTTCTTAGTTCTCCGGGGTGGTACTGAGGTATCCCCTACAGCATATATTTGAAGACTAATGAGCTTCCTCTTAGATGTAACATTGATGAGCTTCAACAGAGCAATTAATCTAACTGTTGCTRTTCTGTTTAGTACAATCATGCTCCTAAGACCACCTAGCAGGGTCTTCTTCCTTTCCATCTACACTAAGCTTTGAAAATGCTTACCTGAAGAAAAGAAACTTCTCTCGTTCAAGCTCTGATGGCTATACCTRGAAGCAGAAGCTACAGTATAGTAATACATCACTATCCCACAACTCTCCAGCCCTATTGTTTTTCTCTTCATGTTGAAATAGGTTTCTTTTCAAAATCACCTCCCTTAGGTACTGAAAAGAGACCATTAGTATGATGCTGATTAGCAATACTTTGTCTGTATATCACATTATGTCATTCATCAGTATAACCATTATGCCACGCACATGAAGCCTTGCAAAGTTACTAATTCTCAAAACCTATTGTATTGAAAGCTGCCCTTGCTGCACAGAGAATGCCTTCCCTATACACATCAGTCAGAGCTTGTTAAAAGTGAAAGGCCTCTACTAGAGTGTGACTCTCAAGAGATTTAGTTCAGACAATACAAAAAAAGTTTTTTCAGTAACTCTTCATGATGAAAATCAGCAAGGAGATCTCATAAGAATAACTCTTGTCTTTATGAGARTGGCGTTATTGTCCCAGTTTTGGCCAAGCTGAAATTACCAGTAGAGCAGATCTCTCTTAAAATATTTCAATAAATAAATACTGCTTCTTACCAGAAGCAGAGAGAATAAGAAGTCTGTGAAAATTCAAAATGCTAAACAGAGAAAGAAAATGTTTAAAAATGGATAACATCACTCTGGAGCTGACTTCACAAACCTGGAAAAACCCCCTATAGGCCTATCTTCAAGAAGGTTAGAACCATATGTTCCTGTGCATTTCCTCTTTATCTTCTCAGCTAAACCAAAAAAGAAGGAGAAAAAGTAATAAAACCCTCCAGCTCTGTTACAGCTTTTATCATTTCAGATCTTTCCCTTAATAATTCAAAGTAAACTAATTACCTAATTAAGTTAACAGGTGTCAGTCATTCRTACATAAAGAGCTATTACACAGACCTGAATTGGGGAATTCTTTTCCTTAAGTGTCTGCACTTAAAATCTGAAACATAATGTCATTAAAACAACTGATTGAGTTCTTTTAAAGACATTGCAGCTCGGATCTTACTGGAGGCATTCACCTGTGAGGCAATTAGGCTTTTGCCTCCCATTACAATGCTTTGGCAAGTTTCCTGATAAATCCTTTATGTGTGGCCCTTCATGTCTAGAAGCCCACACTAAAAAGTSGTACTTTTTGAAAGGAGACTGAGGAGCTGTTTGTTAAAGGAGGGAGAGAACACTGGCCTTGCTGTGATTGTAATTGTGTTGGTAATTATAGTGTGTCCATTATCTTCCTTAAAAGTACTGTATTATGCTACCATAACAGCCAACAGCACTGTTGAGGCCATTATGCAGTGGGCCAGTGGTGTAAAATTATCGGGTGCTTTCAAAATATTCAATATCTATTTTTTATAAGAACTGGAGAAGGTTTTCTCTACTGTCTTTCTCATGCATTTTGTACATCCCACTTTTTTTTTTCTGCCTTTTTTCCTTCCTGAATAGGTGCAAGTGGCTGCCTGTGAGAGCTCTTCAGTTCCATAATTTCCTGAAAAGCTTGACAACACTGTGTCCCAGCAATAACAATAAGCAGTAAGTCACAAAAAAAGAAAAAAAAAGGAGAAAAGTCTGGATGTATGAAAGTATGAATACAAATAAATCTTATTCTGGGAGATAAAGCATGCAAACATTTTACAGGTTTCAAAACTGATTTGAGACCTTTCTTCTTCTGTCAAAATATTTCAGGCTTTGAATGCTTAGGGCTTCRGGAAAAAGAGCATCATGAAAATCCAGCAAACTTCTTCATTTGTGATGCTCAGAGGAAAACAAAWTTTTTTGACAAAAGCAAGCTGTAATCATGGCTGCCTTTAGAAAAAATGCATATATGACCTGTAATTAATTTTTCTGGTCTGTCACTTATAAGCACTGAACTCATTTAAAGGATGCAGTCTCTAGAGTATCTAGATAAATGCCTGTATACGTGAATATTGTTTTTGTTGCCTTGATTTCTTACTTCTGTACTTTGTCCAGTAGCACAAGCAACAGCTGTATGTGCTGTGGTGGTGAAAAACCATGACTGAAATCCCATTCAGGCTATTGCAAGCAGAATTGATTTAGCATGATGTTACAACAAGGCAGAGCAGTAGATGTGAAAAAGTGTGTGTGTGGGGGGCTTGACTGCTGTTTTGGGGGAGCTGTTGTGACTGACCAATAAAMCCCTGCAATGGAAGAAGACTCAGAGGAGATGGGCAAGGACGATGCGATGAAACYCAGGAAAGGATATAGGGAGTGACTGACCACAGAGTGATCCACAGACTGACCAACATTCAGAGAAAGCTGAATTTATCTCCATAAAGAGAATGGGAGGGTGGCCTTTCTTTTAGATGATAAGATCTCCAAGRTTTCCAAAAGGCAATGGGCAGAAATTGAAGCACAGGAAGTTCCGCCTGAACGTGATGGGAATTTCTTCCYTGTGAGAGTGACRGAGCAYTGGCACAGGTTGCCCAGAGAGGTKGTGGAGTCTCCTTGTCTGGAGATCTTCAAGGCCTGCCTGGATGTAAYCCTGTCTAACATGCTCTAGGTGACCCTGCTGAGCAAGGAGGTTGGACTAGATGATCTCCAGAGGTCCCTTCCAACCTTACTGATTCTATGATGATTCTATGACAACAACCAGTCGAGTGGTTCAACTGACTATATCACAGCTGAGTGCTTCAAATGATTTTGCAACTGTTTTTTTCCTGAGTTAATCAGGAGTGTTGAATACCTYCCTGAGTTAGCCAGACCAGCATGGGGGAGTGTATATGTAGCTCAGCCCAACATAGAGTATAAAACTGAAAACTGAACAACTAACAAAAGAATTTTGAAGACAAAAAATGGCCTTGTGCTGGTTTCAACCTATGTATTTCTTCCTGCTGACTGAAGACACCCAGCRTCATGATGGTGAGCGTATTATAGTAATGAGTAATGAGAATTGCATTTGTTGTGTGACTCAGCTGTATATTACAATTGCTATATTCTACTACACTTGTATTGTGATTTCAGTATATTGCTGCATCATTCTGCTAATTCAAATTCTGTGCAATGGAAAATATCTTCAAATAAATAAATTTAATATCAAACATTACACTCTCTATGTGTGGAATATCTAAAAGAACCTGGTCAGAGAGTATAGGACTCTAACATCTGTTTKTTATTGTGATTGTCTAGAAATATGTGCAAGAGCTAATGTTAGCCTAAGAACAAGAGTGTATAACCTGGCTATGAAGAAATGTAAGCTGAAAGTTATCCCCTTCCTCCTTCCTTTCAGAAGAGATTCAGATTCCTGTGAAAGTTCGGAAGGAGAGAAGGGACAAAACATCTAAGGCCTCCAGAATAGAGCTTGATGGCATGATGGAAGGGACTATTGGCTGTGTACTGGTGCTGTGCTGTATGCTATAGACATCCATTTGAGAAGACTGGCTGTRGCAGTGGTGAGCCTGAGGCAATGGTGTAGAGAAGGAGCTCTGAAGAGTGCAGAAGCAGGAGCTAATCACATGATCCAGGCCAGAGAACTAAGTTTAGGTGAGTTGTCTAGTGTCAATATGTATATTGGTAAAATTTGAAACCTGAGTCATTCCTGGAGTTGTTAAAAGCAGGAGTGCAGAAGTCACATTAATTCTATCACTTTGAAAAACCTTTGAAACAGCTAATACGTGGAAGTGAATATGAAGTGCCTGCATTCAAAAAGCAGTTAGAGAAATTCATGGGAGAAAGACCCATAGAGCAGTTAAAACACAAAAATGTCAACTCCTACTTAAAAAGTCTTTGAATGACTTATCACTGGGAAGTGGAAAGGTATTCTGGGAAAACATCAGCCTCTCTAATTCTTTCTCAAGCACTGTTAGCTGCTGATGGTGACAGAATATTGTGCTAGATGGATGTGCAGTCTGATTTGAAATGACCATTCTTATCTTTTTATATTAGCATATTTTCAGTGGTGTTTGACATTATTTTTTACAGTGCATTTATGTGCAACAAGTATTCAATAATAGTGTTACATCTAGAAAAAAATATGAATTGAAATGAACAAATAACATTTTTCCTTCTTCAAATTTCCAGCAAAAAAAATGTAATTTTAAGTCAAGAGGATACCTGGAAAAACAGAATAAAAATCAACTTTTTTTTTTTTTTTTTTTTTTTTTTTTTTTTTTTTTTTTTTTTTTTTTTTTTTTTGCTTAAACTTTTAAAGTCTAAGTGCAATAAAAATAGTTTATGTCCTGGCAGTGCACAGGTGTCAGGCAGGACATAGTTTACTTGTATTAGTAAAAGCATTTAGCATGCGTAGTGGTTGTGTGTGGGGACAAAGGTGGGTTACGGGAAATGGAATGAGTTGCTAAATAGAATGCGAGTAAAGAGAAAACAGGTGTTGTTTGATGTTGCTTAATGTGGACAGCTATGGATACACTTCCTGAAAACTCTGCCAGTCAAAGAATTACTTTAACAGACAAGCCATTATGTTAATTATCTATCTATCTATCTATTTATTTTTAAGGAAGCCTTAAATACATAGCAGTCAAGCAGTTCTATAATTAAAAATGTAACCTCTCAGCGTTATTGAAAAATAAAAATGTTTCTCTAGCAGGGAAAGTTTATTTAAAGTTAGCAAAACTATCAAAGAACATGGTGAATTAAGAGTTTGGAGCTGTATTTTCAGTTCAGGCTGAGGGTGATCGAAACACTGCATGACTGGCACTGAAGAGCAAGGAAGAGAAGGTTCAACGAGAGACATCATAAATGGTCTGTAGGCTGGAAGTAAGACACCAAGTCAGTCGCATTAAGACGGATGGGAATGCAAAGAAAAAAAATGTCCCCTTATTCTAAGACAGACTGTGGGACGAGAACTGTAGTAGGCAGAGTCTGCAATGGCAAGAGAGTGGACTGTATGTGGTATACTCACTCACGTAGGAGGTTCTTGGTTGCACCTGGAAGGCTCTGCTCCTTAGCTATATAGCTGAGTTACCAGATTTTTCCATAGAGCCAGGCAACATTATATTGTCCTCCTCTAAAGATGAAACCCATACACATAATTCAGGTTACAACTTTGACTTACGCTTCCAAAAAARACTCCATAGAATTTGTATGGAATGACTTGCCTGATGAAGTCCTTTTAAGAGTGGAATTGTTAACTTATCTGCTAATATGTTTTTTGAGAGATTTACTCAATAACAAAACATATATTTATTCTCTGATCTATTTATGGCATATATTTATGGAGTAGCAACAGTAATAGTATCTGCATGTTTTCCCACAGATACAGTCTATGACCTATGTTTTTCTGTTTCTTAAAGAAATGCATAACTATTTTACTCAGTCAATCAATTTTGACCTTCAAAAAGAAGAAGCATCTCTTGGCCTGAAAACATAACAAGCTAAAACTATTTTGTTTTATGCTTGTATAAAATAAGATCCTATTAAGTGACTGAGAAATGTCTAATGGTTCTAAAAACAATAATAATTGGAAAAAATATTTAAATTAACTAGGTTTAGGATCTTGAAATACAATTAAATGAATCTGAGTAAAATAGATCTAGTTCTCAGTTAAACACTGTAAACACTGTGGGTTTTTTCAACAGAACAAAAACCAAAATTGCCGCTTCAGACTGGGATGGTTTGCAATATATTTATGGTGGGTGTCAGTTTTTCATCTCTGGTATGCAGTTTAAACTGTTTTTAACCATAAAATGTCACTATCCTGGCTGATCTGCGAATCCAACAATATTATGGTGCTAGTAAATAAGACCCAAGAGAGAATCCAACATAGGTACTATATCAGCACAAGTACAAGATGGTATGATTTGAACTGGCTGAAATAAGGTTTTCTTGTGTATTAGAATCATAGAATCAGTAAGGTTGGAAGGGACCTCTGGAGATCATCTAGGCCAACCTCCCTGCTCAGCAGGGTCACCTACAGCATGGTAGATAGGGTTGCGTCCAGGCGGGCCTTGAAGATCTCCAGAGAAGGAGACTCCACAGCCTCTSTGGGCAACCTGTGCCAGTGCTCCGTCACTCTCACAGGGAAGAAATTCCCCCTCAYGGTCAGGCGGAACTTCCTGTGCTTCAATTTCTGCTCATTGCCTCTTGTCCTGTCACACAGGACAACTAAAAAGAGTTTGTCCCCATCCCCTTGACACCCTCCCTTCAGGCACTTGTACACATTGATAAGATCCCCCCTCAGTCTTCTCTTCCCCAGGCTGAAGAGGCCCAGCTCTCACAGCCGTTCCTCATGGGGCAGATGCTGCAGCCCTCTGATCATCCTCGTAGCCCTACGCTGGACTCTCTGCAGTAGCTCCATGTCTCTCTTGTGCTGGGGAGCCCAGAACTGGACACAGGACTCGAGATGAGGCCTCCCCAGGGCTGAGCAGAGGGGCAGGATCACCTTCCTTGACCTGCTGGCAACACTCTTTCTAATGCACCCCAGGAGACCATTGGCTTTCTTGCTGGCCACAAGGGCACATTGCTGAYTCATGGTCAACTTGTCATCCACCAGCACTCCCAGGTCCTTCTCTGCAGAGCTGCTCTCCAGMAGGTCAGCCCCCAGCTTGTMCTGGTGCCTAGGGTTATTTTTCCCTAGGTGCAGGACTCTGCACTTGCCCTTGTTGAACCTCAGGAGGTTCCTCTCCGCCCAGCTCTCCAGCCTGTCCAGGTCTCTCTGAATGGCAGCCTAGCCCTCAGGTATGTCAGCCACTCCTACCTRCTTGGTATCATCCACAAACTTGCTGAGGAGGCACTCTGTCCTTTCATCCAGGTCATTGATGAAGAAGTTGAACAGGATGGGACCCAGTCCTGAGCCCTGGGGGACTTGCTATATGGAATTATCTGTGAGACTACTATTGTTTGTCATTGTTCTGAAGATAATTATTACACTATCTTAATCTGTCTGCTTTCAGTGAGAGCAACTGAAATTAATTGAATGAGTGGCTGAATGAAAATATATATATTTTTTCATACAGTATTCTCTGGATCTGTAACGTTCTTTCTCTTCATAAAAAGAATGAAAACAAGACAATCTTTGAAATTTGTCTGGGAATGAAATGCTTAATATGCCACTTTGTAGTTGATCAATTCCCCTTTAAAAGTAATTTTGAAGCAAAAATGGAATTGTCCTGTTAAATGTAAAATATACCTTCAGAATGATATTTTTCAGAACTGGCATGTTTTTTTGAAGTGTCTGATTTATGACAAATCTGTAATTTGTAGATGTGCAATAATCTGATGGAGAATTTCTAACTGGATCTAACTGAAATTTATTTCCAGGCAAAATGTTGTTTCAGTGATCAGAAACACAGTAACACTTCACCAATAGCTCTCATACTTAACTAAACTCTTCTTTTGAAATTAATGGTAAATCCTCCTTGACCTCAACGGATGACAATTTAAGTCACTAGGTTAGATAAATAGATATATTTTTTGTGTGGTTTTTGACTGTTCAAGCAGTGTGATGCTGTAATTCTGTCAGGAATTACATGGTCTTCTTGTTTGTTCATTAGGATAGCTTGTAAAAATCCCAAGCAAATCTACGCTCCCAGCTCCCATATATTAGCAGGCAGAGATCTCCAGAAGGAAGGCAGTAGGGGGTAAAGGTGCTGTGAGATTAGATCTCTATCAGCCTCTGTCACCCTATTCCCCAAATTTAATGCTGATTCTGTTCTTGTTACTGCACAAGGACACTGTCTTTGGGTTGTGAGCTACCACCTCAAATTCAGGCTACCTATTTCAAGCCACTTGTTGAGGGCTAGCTCTCACCGCATGAACCAGGGGCTGTCATGTTGTGTGACTCAGTGGGGAAAAAGGGTCTCAGCCCCCTCTTCTGCCATTCAGTGTCTGTATAAGTTTTAATAAGCTAAAAAAAACACCCTACATCCTTTGCACTGTCATTTATGGAAATAAGGAGAAACAGTGATCCATGGTGGGATTTTTTTCATTCACTCTGCTCCTGAGACGTCAGTGGTCATTGCTGGATCACTTGTTGATGCTAGAATTCTCCAGATTTATCCTCATTTCAAGAAATCAGTACAACACTACTGCTTTAACTGTTATTACATTCTGAATCTAGCACTGAATTTTCATACCAGCTGGCAAAAGAAATGTCTTGAACCTGAAAAAGCAGTGATTTAATATGCTGAATTATTCAAAGGATGCTTGAAAAGACCATACATTTTTACCTGCCTTTCTAACATTTGGAGAGGTAAGTTTAGAGTTATAATATAATCTCACGAGCTCATGGGAAAATGTAGCAAAGTTATGTATTATATCAACCACAAACAATTTGCACTCAAAACTCAGGAGCTAATGGTTTAAAATACAAATGAAACTAATGATTGCATCTGATAAACAAGGGTGATATCGAAAAATTCATTTTTGCATTTCTGCATGGGAAGCATAACATTCAGCCAGCACAGGTATTAAGCCCCCCCCAGCCCCAACACACACACACACTTAATAGCAATATTTCTTTCTATCTTGCAGCTTTTCGGAAACCTTAAGTATAAAGCTTCTTTCTTGTGTGTCTTTAATGTYCAAACATCCTGACTTTTCAAAGTGTTTCTCTGTGAATGACAGCATTGGAAGCCCAGAGAATTATGCTATCCCAAATAAAAGAAAACAGCACTACAACGTGACTGACCCTCTCTTCTGTGCTTTAATTTGTGTTGGAGCTGTGTTACCTGACACAGATAAGACCTAATGGATTTGGGTATTTTATTGGATGTCAGGGGAACCAGCTGCCATTCGTGACTGTTCAGCTACCTTATGAGGTGACTACTGGGAATCACCTCACTTCCCTGGAGCTTAGTTTCCTATTCTGTCGAAGTGGGAATAGTATTTCCACACACCTCTTCCTAGCTTTCTGAGTTTTGCGGATGCTAAATATTATGCTTGTAAAACAAGGCACATGCATTAACAATAATACAATGCTTCTATTAACCATTGAAAGAACTCAGCAACAACATAAAGAACTTCCTACACTTTTAGACCAAAATACAATGCAAAATAGAAGGAATCCTTAGTTAACAGATATACAAAGTGAGATACACAGACATGAAATGCCATATTTCAGTTTTACAGTAAGTAAAAAAGCAAAGTCAAGAACATAACCCATATATTCTAACTACTAGCCTAGTCCTTTCCACCAACAGTTCTGTAGGCCATTTATATTAAATTTCCCCAATGTTCTCCTCATCCTATTGCTGAGAGTCCCATGCCAAATGATCCTAGGATTCAATAAGAAAATGCAGCAGCTAACACTTTGTTTTCTCAGTCTAGAAGAATAAAGGAATAGCTGCTATATACTACAGACGCACGTGGTTCTTCCCAAATTGATCTTTTCTTTAAAAAAAGAGGGAAAAAAGAAAAAAGAGAAAAAGAAGCTCTGCTTGTTACTCTGCTTCATTCTGCATTTCACATGCAAATATATTGGGTTCCTTTTACTTGTTTATAGTTTAATTGGAGAACAGCAGGTGATCAAAATCACAGTAGTAAGAAAGGTGTATTTCTGTAAAACAGATGAGAATGCCATTTAAATCCATACAGGGGTGCTTTTAACTTTCCCCATTAAACAGACTTGCAACTTGCAAATCCCATCACTATAAAACAAAAACTGAGCCTTACATTACACTACATTACATTACTTACAAGTTTCCTCAACCACACATAAACGAAGAGAAATCTTAGGCTACTTTGTGTCCCTTTTTTTTCACACTTAGGTTATTTTTTTTTTTAAATTAAGGCTGGTTTTAAAGAAGACATTAAAATCACAAAAAGACATAGAAAATTAAAGGAAAAAATTCTGCTTTTCTTTCACCAAATAACTATTGTTTTTAAATTCTTTATGAGTAATGGCACATGATTGATTGTTGTCTGGTATATAATACCAAGTTTCAGATGCATAACAGATACACAGCACAGTATAAGCAAAATAATGAAGTAACATACACAAATTTGGTATGACATTTAAGTCATAATAATGCTCTTTAATTAAATACACAGTCTATTTTTTACAAGCTGGTTATATATTTTAGACTTGTATCTTTATGATCATGCAATAGTCCTTTCCAAATAATTGCCTGTTATTTTTCTTTCTGGAGTCTAAATCTTCATCTTCTCCAAGTCTCTATATGCACACAAACTAATGATATGCTTTCTTTCTGGCAACTCATGAGCCGGGTCTGGAAAACAAAATAGGAATGAATAAAGATGGCAAAAGTAGAGAACACAGAAGTAAAAGTGTAGTTTCCTCTGTCCCATTTTTTTAACCTTTTCACTTCATCAGTAAACTGTGATTTTTCCACTCCTTTTTATATATATCCACACATTCATCAAATGTGCACCTCTTGCATGACTTTTCAACCCTTAAAATATATATAAATACAAAAATTCATAACAAACTGCCAGAGACTGGCAGGGAGGAGATAATCCCAGTATTAAGAGCTACTARCAACGTAAGTTGGAAGTTCTGTAGTGTGCAATCTTTAAAATACATGAGATATCTTTCATCTCCTACCTTATACAGGCACAAGTCTGGATAAACATGCACATCTAGTTCTCTTGTAGGTCAGCTCATTTGTATTCTGACTGAGCAGAAGAGGAATGAATTTTAGACATTGCCACAGATATTTTTGCTCCTTTTTAAAAAGCACAAGGAAGAGATCCACCTTCAGACATTCTGTGTAAGCCTTAGCCCTGAACAAGGATTATATCTATTGCAGCATTGCCCAAGTGCTTTATTAGCATGATAAAATCAATGTGATGGATGTCCCTAAGTTAGCAGTAGTACTGCAAAAAACAGCTACTTCTTGCAGCTAAACTAGGTTTAGAGTTATTCGGCTAACATCGTTGCTGTAACAGATTATAGAGAAGACTAGTTTTGTAGTGTCAGTTTGAATTAGTAAGAGTGTTTTCTTCAGTTCTGTAGTACCTTCAGGGAAAGTTTTAGATAAACCATTGCTCTGGAGTCTAGACTTAAAGAGATGGCAATTAGTGCAGCTTTGCTTCATTACTCTGTGTTAGTAGTATGTTTTTTGTTTGATGATGTGTTATACAATAATATTTGAACCTATCATTCAATGTTAATGAAATCTGAAGGAAAAGTAGAAGTTTCAAGGAAATTATGTTCTTACGAGCTTCATATAAATAGTCTGATAAAGGAGATGATAAAGAAAGAAGAGCTAATACATTTGCCTATTACAAGAAGGACGTAATCTATAGGAAAAAGGAACATTAGAAATTAGATTTCATTAGTCTGCTGCTTATGGAACTATTTTGTCTATGCTTGGTTTGGGAGTTAGATGTGACCTCTTCTCTGATGTGGATTTTAATATTTATTTATAGTTTATCCTTTTATTAGTGTAAAAACATTTAGTGACATCTGGAATTTCCTTAAGAAGTTGATGTATTTTAGCTTCAGTAAATGTTTCCTAATTTTATTTGACTATGTTTGAAAAAGAGAAGTTGGATATCTATCCTCCATTTATTTGTGTACATGTACATTTTCCATAGAAAAGTTTATATTTCCCAAACATACAACATTTGTACATAAATGGAGGGTTTGTTTAATCCTATTAATAATGAATCATGATCCCTCTTAGTTGCTGTTGAAGGTATCTCCACAGCTGCCAAGTTTTTCTCTGGTGAACCTTACTGATATAAAGAGCTCATGCAACTCAAATCTCTTTGGTCATTGCATTTATGGACTCCAAATTTTCAGAGAATCACAAGCTCACTGTGATTTGAAGGGACCTGCAGAGATYGTCTAGTCTAACTCCTCTGCTCAAAGGAAGGTTGCAGATTGCTTAAGTCCCGTTAATTTTTGAATATCTCCAACAACCGAAAAGAGTCTGGTACTGTCTTCTTCACACCCTCCCATCAGGTATTTATACATATGGATAAGATTCCACTGAGTTTTCTCCAGATTGAACAGTCCTAGTTCTCTCAGCCTTTCCTCACATGACAGATGCTCCAGTCCCTTCATCATCTTCATGGTCCTTTGCTGGACTTGCTAGAGTGTATACATGTACCTCTCGTACTGGGAAGCCCAGAAGTGGACAATTCACATTATAAAACTTCTTCAGAAGATGTTATCGTGTTACAAACTAAATGCTAGGCGCTTCAAATTACAAGCGATACTTTAAGATGTATTAATAAAAGATACTGTGACTCTCTGTCAGAAACAAAAGATTTCTGAAAAGTATAGTGATACTTCTATTCTTAGAAAAATGGATCTACAAAAAATCCATTTGAAATGAAGATGGACTGAATAAAGTCCTTTTACATTCTTTTTTTTTTCTGTTGTTTTTATGAAAATCTAGATAGCTTTTTTCAAAGGCTTCTGTTAATTTTAGAAACATTTATCATTATGGACTCAAAAGAGTAACCCAAGCTGTCATAACAAGGAGAGAAAGCTATATTTCTTTCTGGACATCATATAGTTTGCAAAATTGTTGCAGAAATGTAGGGCTTGATTCTGCTTCTTTCCTTTCCATTAAGTAACACTTTCCAAAACTATATAGTTCACCCTTGCCCCTAAGGGGTTTCCTTATAAATCTTCAGAATTACAGTACCAGTGCACAATTTTGCTGTTGCTTTGTGGTGCTTGCATGTTCAATTGAGGTTAAAACTGCACTGAAAGAAGCTRTTAGATGAAAAAAAATCTGTGTTTAGCAAAAAAGCCTCATGCTGAAAATGTACTAACTAGATTTAAATAAATGTAGTTATGAGAAAGGCCTGATTTTGCACCCACTTGGGGCATAGTGTCTGTGGAGAGCTAAGTTTAAATTCATTCTTGAGACCTGTGTATAGAACAGTTACACAGATAAATCCTTAAAAAAAGAACACTTTTGCAAGCTTGCCTGATATTTAGGTAAAGTTTTTTAAGAGGTACAAAAGTGGAGAGATTAACAAGAACTCCATGTGACAGTGTAGTAATAAAGCAGTGCTGCAGAGTACAATCATGTGTTATATGAAATATTTTCAATGTGGAATATGAGCTAAAGTTTGATTTCATTCTTCCTGAGGGGGTATAGCATGAACATTTGTGAAGTATCTGAACACTTGCCGCTTGGTCAGAGCTCACATGAGATGATGAATGTACTTAATTGAATTATAGAAATTGAACTGCACTTAGTACCTGGAATATAGATAGCAAAGCATGCTGAGTTTTATAAAGCGTTGCTACAGATGTGCTATGGAATGATGGGAACCACACTCTCTGTCCTCTGTCCACCCTTCCTGCTGTTAGCATAACTATCTAAAGAGATTTTTTCATCAACTTTGCTGGGTGTTGGATTTGGCTTTGAAGGAGGCATGGCCAGCTTCTGGAGCACAGACAAATTGTACAACATAAGAACAGTGGATCCTACACCATGCAAACAGGGTAGGAGGCACCTGGAAACCTTGCCCACAGCTGCTTTTGTGATTTTTGCAGGCAAAAAGGTTTAAAGCCAGTCCATTACAATTTAATCTTGGCAGAAGAAGCAGAGGAGATACAAGTTTTGAACAAGTTTTGTACTCTTCATCTCCCAAGTTCTCTGTTGTTCCTTTGTCATTCTTTCTGGTTAATTATTTAGTCCAGACATCTATAGCTCTATGCTTTGTATTAACAGGCATTTGCCAGGGTTGTGATTCCTTTACAGTACAGTCAGCTACTCTCTCGAGAAAATAACTCCAGCATCATAATATTGAAATGCACAGTTAGTGTAATCGGGGAATTTCTACACATTAATACAAAGATTTAGAGCAGAACTAACATCAGAAGAAACAATTTCTCTACTGACCATCTGTAATTTTTATTTTGAACTACCCCTCCAAAATTCTGCTTCAGCAATTCCCTGCTTACACTAGCAATCTCTACATAGACAATCACTTTTTTTKTAGTTAACATCCTCAGGTAACTGAGCTATCTCACAGGAGTCAGTGTAACTGCTCACAAAAGTAGTCTGCTTGTGCAGATGCAGGTGGTAACCTCTGTGAAGACAGTCTTCCTTTTTCCTGCTCCTATGTCTCCTTCATTTGACTGTAGAAAGCACTTACCTGTGGCTGAAACTTGCCAGGATACCGAGGCATTTGAATCTTACTCTTGTGCTTTGCTTTTCCTTCCTCTTCTCTTCTACTGAGATAGAAGCATCAAATGGAAGGGCAGACTAAGGAGGTAACTGAGGATGTGGAGCCGAGAGGGAACTATCTTTCGCTCAGTGAATCCACTCCTTTGACAAGGCAAAGGCAGGGCTTGCCTGTTATCATTAAGCTGCTAATTGTATGAATGTTATGTTTGGTGTGGTGGGAGAAAGGTGGAGAGAAAAGTTATCTGCAGTTTTCATCTTTCATCTAAAAATGTTTTCCTGTTCTTTCAACTTTTCATGGGAGTCAGTAACATATTTCTACCCTGCCTTGCTTTCCCCCTGTAATACAAGTGTAAGAGAACTTTCTTTGAATCAAAAATTTTTCTGTATGACTTTCTGTGAGGTGTTGTTATTATGCAGGTGCAGAACTGAAGAGTGAGAAGCCTTTTTGACTTGTTAGTCATGGAACTTGGGCATGAAGGAGCCAAAGCCACCTTTTTATGTATTGGTCAAGAATCATCACCTCTTTCTCTTATCATACAGTGTATGTCTGCACTGCAGTAGTCTTTGTGGTGATCCCTAGTGATGCTTTCCCTTATTCACTGGAAAGGTAGATTCTGACAGAGCTCCTGGAAACGCTGATATAACATTTTATACAAAATTCAAAAACTCTGAAGGATTTCAATGTGSAGCCGAGGGATGTAAGAAACCCTTTATTTTCTCTTACTGTTTTTCTGTTGCTACTCAGTGACGGCCTTTACCATCGCTTTCCAGCCATTCCCATCTACTATCYACAAGGTAAAGCAGAACTGTCAGCAGCACTTGCAAAGTCATGTTGAGACAGGGGCCTGGGTTAAAGCTGCCCAGGGTATGTGTCTTGGTAAATGCTATAACTTCCTCGTAATTTCTTTTTTTAATTTCCTGCACTACATTTCTTTTCCTTAATTTCTTTTTCCTTCGTTTTCTCTTTCATTCTGTTTCTCAATCCCTTAGCAGTCTACATATTTTATAGTGGCTAATGGARCTGTAGACAGACACACACCTCACAAAGATGGCCTAATCCATTACACTCTTTCTGGCTAGTGAAGGATTGGACATTTTTTTCTGTCCTACCTCTTGCAAGTCTACATAGAGAACAGGTTGGCAGGAGGTGTGTATCATGCCTTTCCTTTTTTATGTGGTCCCYCTAATAAGCAGATGCACAAAATGCATCTTTTGGATTGACATGTGTGCAGCTAAAATTTTGTAGGAGGGGTGGGACCTCTTTGTTTCATTTGYATATATTTACCCTTAGAACAGAAGTCATTTATATGAATTTCCTGGAGGGCTGTACAGGTTATCCAAAGACTATCTTTCAAAGGCAACTGACATAAAATATGCATGCAAAACATGCCTATGCTGTCATAAGCAGGTAATTTCACATGCAAAAATATGCTGTTGAAGACTATGAAAAACAAGCTGTCATTGATCCAAGTAGTGGCTTGCTTTTGCAGTTAATATTTAYGGATTCAACTAGAAACTGAGACCTGCAGGAGACCATCTGGGTCATCAGGTCCGGTTGCCGTAAGTGCAGTCAATAGATGCATAGTCCAAATGAGTTCCTAAATGTCTATTTGGCACACTGCAATGCATAGCGTGCCACAGAACTGGTAACAGACTTAGAAACTTTGGGAAAAAAAAAAACGAAAAACAAATGACACAAAAGACTATGATGGGCTACATGAAAAAAATCAAGGACATCACCAGTGTCCTAGATCCTTGCACTTTTGTTCAGTGAAGAGCCATATGGTCCTAGAAAGCTCACTTTCCATGTAAAGCTGCATAGTTTCAAGCAGACCTACCTCTTTAGTTTCATTAGGTGCAAAAGATGCTCTGCACCTTATAAAACTAAGTCCCATTAGGCAGTCCTACTACAGAAACACAGTGGGAATATGTAGTTCCTACTAGATTTTAGGATTGTTGTCATCACAGTTATTTTTCAGGATAGCTGAGCAGAAAGAAATGCAGTAAAGCAACACAAATTTCTGGAGCCTGTAAGCTCTGGTTGGCAACTATTTGAACATGAATGAGCAGTGTGCCATTGTGGTGAAAAAGGCCAACAGCAAACTGGTCTGTATTAGCAAGACAGTAGCCAGCAAGTCAAAAGAAGTGATTATTGCTCTCTATTCAACATCTGTGAGGCCATATCTGGAGTACTCTGCTTCAGGCTCCTCAGAGTGACAAACACCTGGACACACTGGAGCAAGTCCAGCACAGAGCCATCAGGATGGACAGAGGGGCCGGAGCAACAGAGAGACCACGAGATCTCAGTTTGTTCAGCCTCAGCAAGGGACGGMTGTGGGGGAGATCYTACTGCTGTCTACAGTGACGTAGATCAGGGTATAGGGAAGCCAGATTCCTYTCAGAAACGTACTGTTAGGACAAACACAATGGACACATGAGGCAGCAAGGGAAATTCCAGTTTGATATTAGGACAAAGAAAATTATCATGAGGACCATCAAACACTGCAACAGGTTGCAGAGAGGYTGCTGATTCTTCTTCTTTGGAAATTCAGAACTGGACTGGACAAGGCCCTGGTCAGTCTGGTCTAGCTGGCCCTGCTGTGAGCAGTAGGTTGGATTAGATGAGCTCAGGTGGTCACTTCCAACCTAAATTGCTCTTATTCTGTGGTTCTGGTCATGTCTGCAAGTGCAGAACTTCCTTTTAAACTCACACACCCCCATGCTGTTCTATTGATTTTCTGTGGGCCAAGAACTATTTCAATAGCTGACATCCTTGCTTAGTTTGGGATTCCCTTTGTTTTTGATTTTTGAGCCTTTCTGTAAGACATAGTCAAAAATAAGAAAAATTACACAGAACAAGAAGAAGATCACATGTCCTTTCATGAAAATGACACTTCTGACTTACTAGGTTAAACATATTGACCTGGCTTTGGGGCAATATGAGAAAAAMGTACAGATAAACATCCTGAAGAAAAGATGAGCTCTGTGTCTTATGCATCTCTCCRCACCTTATGGAGTGTGACATTGTAATACTGCACTGCTGGTTTTARGGGGAGCTTTTTCAGTGTTTTGAACTTGACATCTGTTCTATTTACTTGATAGACAATATGCACACATTAGACAGGAAATAGTGTTGTGGGGGACTTGATTATTCATTGGCTGGAATTAGTAYCAAAAATTGTTGGGTTCAGTAGGGCTGGATTAGGCACTAAGCTGCAGAATTCACAAGGGAAATTTCCTCACCCTTGTGTGAGCCTAAAAAGGATTTGGTCAGCTAAAGCCAATGCAATTCTCTAAAGAATGATCATATATGTCATAAGAGTGGACAGGTCCTCTCTGTCAGTGAACATTTTTGCTGATAGTTTCGTTCCAACTGAGCTCAACAGAAAYGCAAGCACCCACATCTAGCTGATTTAATTTGGTAGAGTGTAATTAATTAAAGTAGTATCTGTGATCTGTTAATTAAAAGAATGAAATCTGAAATTAGATTTTTGGTGAAACAGAAAATGTAGACTTGGCAAAAGTTTTGAAACTCGCATAATGCTTCTGATAAATTCACAGTGGATATGAAGTTATTTGGGGGGGTTGGGTAGAGGTTAAAAGAGGGTCTTTTATCACCCCCACAAAACCATCTGTGAGCCTTTTTTTATCTGACAGGCAGTAGAAGAGTAGGAGATGTGTAGGAAAAATTAAATGTTCACATTGTTCAGGAAGAAGAAAGGCAAGTGTTTTAGAAGCTCTCTTACCCAAACTTCTGCTTTCTTAAAAGCCCCATAAGCAGTATTTAGGTCATGTCCTCTGAAGTGCATCATTTGCCTTAAGGAACTTTTTTAGCACAGATCTCAGTGTATCCAATTACAGTCTGAGGGCCTGATCCAAACATCACTGAAGTCAGTATCTCCACATTCCATCTCAATGATTGTAAATGAGGGGGTGGAGGTCTACTGTGCAAAYACCAGAAAAATATTCTCCCTTTTCAGGCACATGTAACTTAAAAAAATCCCTGATATGTAAACAAGCAAATTATAGAAAAGATAATGCTGAAATAGAAAGCACCATTCAACATGTTAAATCCTGCATTTATCTCAAGAATTTGTCACATCACCCACTTTAGTTGATAGATCTTTTTTAGAAGTCCTTAGACATCTATTTCTTGTGTATATCTTGCTATTCAAAATCCTGGGGTTAATGATTTTTCAACAAACAATCCTACGAAAAGTTAAATCTATAGCATATAATATGGTAATAGATTACTTGAAATGATATATATATATGTRAGATACAATGCTGAAAATTCTACCTTAGTAAAATTGATGTTACATTAATAGCATTAAGTGCTGTTAACATTAGGCCGTATATGAACTGAAGGGGAAAAAAAGTAGGGAAAAAAATTGTCATCAGTAGCTATATAACAATATCATCTTTAGAATTATACTAGAGAGTCTTACGGTATCTTCCTAATTTCATCATATGGCTGTATCAGATTGACACAGAGGAAAAATCATATTGAGCGATTTTTACTGATGCTTTAAAGTATTTGAAAATATCCTGTTGGTCTTATTTACTCAAGCAATCTTTTCTCTGTGGTCAGTTAGCAGACTAGTATGTGTTATTATATCAAGCAGGGCTTTGACCCAGCYTCAAATGACTCAGCACATGAAAAGAAAAACTATCAAAAAAGAAAATAATTGTTTGAATTCAGTGCAAATGTGCATATACACAGAGACATATGTCTTTATTTTATTATATTATTTTATTATAGCAAATACTCCCACTGGCCTTAGTATAGAAGACTAATAGACTAAAATATAATTGAACTGATAAGGACACGGATTTTTCAGTGCAATTTCAATAATATTTGCTAAAAATAAAATAAGTATTTTATTTTTTAAGAAAAAATATTTTTTCATCAAATATTGTGGTTAAGTGGATATGGAAAATTTTTTGTATTTATGTGTAAATATGACTGACAGCAGAGCTGGAAATTGGTAGTTTTTGATAGTAATCCTTGTTAATTTAYGAGATTTTTTTGAGGGGGAAGAGAAAGATTAAATATTTCTGACTTGAGATGTCAGTCAGAACAGAGTCATGAAGAAATTTTCTTTTAGTTCTGACAGTCTGGAAATGCTGTGTATATATCTACAAATATGTATGTATAAAGTATTTTTACTCCAAGTAATAAAATTTTTACACTTTTAAATTGATTTCCATAAATTCAATTTTATGATTAAGAAAAACACTATCTCTAATTAAAGCAGATGAAAGCTGCTTAACATTGTCCAGTTCCTGATTTAAATCCTCGTGTTTTCCATCTACTGCTTGAAGAGTCTCTGGTCATAATTTATTCTTTCAGTCTGAAAATATGTGGTATATGACAGAAACCTCTAGTTTAGCAACAGTCATGTTTTCTAGTGCCTTAATAATCTGCAAACATTATGTAGTGACACGTCTCATGATGAGATGAATTACTGTGTCTCCTGAGCTGAATGACATCACGTCCAGAGGGGAGAGCAGAGCAAGGCAGAGCTAAGCATGTGCCTATTACCTGCACCTTGAGACATCAGGAGCAGGTCACAGACATGGATATAGATGAGGTAAAGGATCTGCAGGCCTTTGGCTACATCAATTTTAGTAAATAACCTAGGCCAAGGCCGCTTCTTTGGCCATTTGGACAAGAGGCATGGTATCCCTACARCTAAAGTCTCTTTGCCCCCATCACAGGGTGGCATCTTCCTGACTGCCAGTAGACCCTTGCATATATTACTGTTTCCTCAACAATGCCTGGCTGTTGCCAAAGAATGGAAAAAACAAGTCTCTAGTCCCAGTCTACCTGCATAGACAAAGTCTATGAGTTTTTTGGTTCTTTSTAATATATTTTTTTCCTGAGGTTTCCAGCTTTGATGTATCCGTGTGATAGAAAATAAAGCCTACTCCACCAGAATCACTTCAAAATGGCAAAGTAAAGATCTTCTAAAGCTCTTCAAACTGAACTTACCTGTGGCCACTGAAGAATTCCACAAAACTCACTGGCGTCCAACCAGTGAAGGTTTTGTAGGAACCAGAACCAGGAAGTAGATGTACAAAAGAGTCAGTGAAGCTGAAGATTCACTGCTGCCCCTTCCCRAGGGCCTCTGTTCAGGCAATCTTCAGGCCACAATCACAGTTCCTCTGTAATGCCCTCAGCCTCAGCCTAAGAGCAAGTCTAGGACTCAGAATACTTTGAAACTGCAAGTGTGGTAGACATGTAATTCAGAAAACAGTTGCCAGTTTCCTTGCATGAAGGAAAGCATAAAGCTGTGGTTTGACAGAATCTAATGACACATTTTGAAATTTTCCTTGGTTATTGGGTAAGGCTAGAAAACTGTCTTTATGCTTAGCCTGAGCAGAGTATTTGGGAGTGGGAGRAGCCTTCTTGCTTTCACAAAAATGGAGGCTGTATTACAAAAGCATTTGTTTTGGGCAGACATACTGACTTAATTTGCATTAATATGGGCCAGTGTGTGTTTTTAATTGCTCATATTCCAGAACTCTTCCTTGATTTCTGTGAGATACTATTGCAACTRTAGGTTGGCCTATAGGTATATAGGCCAAGAGGGTAGGTTTCTTCAATYGTGTTTTGTGTTTGCTGGGCATCTCCCTGAACAATTCAACTCCTTGTGGCCCTCCCAGAACAATGGGAATGAGGAGATCCATAGCAATAGTGACTGGAGTAATACCTATACAGATCGAGTAGTTTGTCAAATTACAGGTCCAGGACAAGATGGGACTGATGATGGCTAATATCTGCCGCCTGAGTCTGATGCTGTGAGGAAAGAATTGGTTTAGGTCAGTGGACATAAATATAGGTGTCCTCCTTGTTAAATAATGCGGTGAGCACACAAGACACTGTTTTTGATGGTAAACCATCTAATGATAAGTACAAAACTATGCTTGAGCTCATGCACCTAGCTCATCTTTATATGTTGCGATGCAGAAGAGAGACTAGGTCCAAAGTCTAAGTGATATTCACTGGCAGGGCTCCCTTCAGCTCAGCAGGCTTTGAGTCATACTCAGAAGTTGCATTTCTGCTCTGAAATAAAATGGGAAATGCTCTACTCTCTGGCCTTGACAGCAAGTAGCATGCCTTGGTAGGGTCCATATAGCCAATTTGTCTTCAACCATAAAACTGTGTGGGTCTTTACATTGCATACTGAGGTGAACCTGTGGTTTGTGCCATCCTCCTAACTTGAGTATGGACATTGTTGGCTATTTTTTTACAGCTCAAAATTGTACAGGATTCATRCTAGCATTAAATAACAGGAGTGACTGTGGCACAGTGCTCAGGACTGTGTCCTGGCCTTGTATACTCTGCTATTACAGGCTAAATGTAATGGACAAAGTTGTCAYCACCAGGAGGAGAGAAGGAAGAAGCCAGTTTGCAAGGGAATGTGTTCTTTTTTTAATTCTAATGATTCCTGGCTATTTTTATGTACAGTAGTTAGTTTTCAGACTGATGAGAAGGAGTCTCATTTGTGCAGATGGGAAATGCTTATTATGGTAATAGTGTTCTGCATTGTTAGTGGAGATTATTAGACAGAGATGTTAGAAATGCCTCTAGTGGAGTTAAGTAGGTGACAATGTAAAGCCAAGAGATAAATGACAACAGTGATTAGGAAATGGATTGTGCTGAATATGACAGTGCAAAGGAAGAAGGGAAAGGAACTTAATTTCTTACAAGAAAACATTTAATCAATAATGTATCTATGAAAATAAAACATAAAAGAGAGTATACCCAGATGATATCAAACACTGCCAGTTAGATTAAATGTAATGTTTAATCTGGAGAAAGCTGAGGGAAGTGTCAAAATGGCCAGCAAGGAGGAAAAGCAGAACACTTGAGAATAAGGAAACCATATACAGCCTTGTATTTTATAATGAATATATTCTGCCAAATATCTGTATCATGTACAGTCAACTATATATTTTCACATTTAATTCTATGAAATATGCTATTTATGTTCTCTGAACTTGTAATAAGTTAACAAAATCCAACATTAAAGACAGACCATGCAGATACACCAGTCTCTACTATTGCACTGAAAACCGTTGCTCTTTTGGCATGCTCTTTCTATACCTACGTTAATTCTTCCAGCTGGAAGACTCGATTTGCAACTGTAATTTAAAAAACAGGCATCAGGCTTTCTTTCCGAAGCAACACATGTCAGTATCCTAACCATGCTGTAAACTTCCATTAAATGTTTGATGGAAATCAGTGCTCATTTATAATTTGCTTTTGCAGCAATGCAATTTGATATGACAGAACTAGTCACTGTAATGATCCAAGGAATACAGATTTTTTTTGATTTGTGAATCACTAGTCAATCAGTCCTGCAAACACATTGATTGTTTGTAATTATTCAGTATGGCTAAAATCTTTGCCTGTAGTGTCAATTAACATAGAATGTTCAAATATCGTTCATTTTGACTGTTCACACATGCAGTATGTGACAGATCGCTGAAGTTTCTGGAGTTGTTTCCACTCTCATCATATGACTGAAACTTCCATGARAGGTGGAAGARTCATAGAATTATAGAATCAGTAAGGTTGGAAGGGACCTCTGGAGATCATCTAGTCCAACCTCCCTGCTCCAGCASGGTCACCTAGAGCATGTTAGATGGGGTTGCATCCAGGCAGGCCTTGAAGATCTCCAGAGAAGGAGACTCCACAACCTCTGTGGGCAACCTGTGCCAGTGCTCCGTCACTCTCACAGGGAAGAAATTCCCCCTCATGGTCAGGAGGAACTTCTTGTGATTCAGTTTTTGCCCATTGCCTCTTGTCCTGTCACATGGGACAACTGAAAAGAGTTTTTGTCTCCATCCCCTTGACAYCCTCCCTTCAGGTACTTATAGACATTGATAAGATGAAGCGTGATGAACAGCAGATAGTTACAGTCATTAACTGATAACAAATGCTCTTGTCTGCATTCAAATTTTTCTGCTTTTGTACCTGGCAAGCAATATAATAATTACTTTTCCTCCCTGAGACTGAGTATGGGTTAAACAGAGAATTCTGATGGGATGAATACAACTTCCTTTGGGTTAATTCGATATAATATCTATGGCTTGCTGGTAGGAAGACCAYGCAAGTAAAAGGCTTAATGACCAGAAAACTTGCCCTCGCTGGTCATAAAATGAGCTCCTGAAGTTTGCCTGAAATGAGCATATGTGAAGTAGCTGTTTGCTGATTTCCAGTGAATAACCTGATGCACTAGCTGGCTTTATTTCTCCCTGTTCAGACTGTGTTGGTAGAGTGCCAGGTTCTCTGGCCAACCTGGCCATAATTGGGGCCTATCCATCTCACTAATTCTCTGGATTAGGGGTTGGTGTGTCCTCTGTTACCACAGTACCTTCAGATACTTCAGGAGTACCTGAAGGCCTCACAGTCTCTAAATCCTCTGAGACGGGCAGGTATATTTATTTCCATTTCACATAGAGGAAACCAGRGAAAGGCTCCCTGGCTGTCGAATGTCACATGGGAAGTCTGCTGCGAAACAGTAAACAAAATGGATTTCCTAGGTTCTGGGCCTTAAACATCTAGGACTTAAACATCCTTCATGCTGGTGATGCATGAGATATTTGAGGTGCAAGGAGCAGCAGGGAAGCGCATCTCCCATGAGGAGATGTCCAAGATATGGCAAGTGTGCTCTGCACTCCTTGGCAACTGATATGGGGTGTGGAGAAGAGGAAAGGACTGTTTTATTTCTAATGAAAAGCCATTCAGAAGAGGCTGTCGACGTGTGTGTTTTTACAGGATGGTGTGGATGTAGACTGATAGAAGTAATGATGAGTCACCTGTGTCCTGTTATGTGGTAGTGAGAAATACTTCATTCCTTGCCTTTCTGAGACAAGGGATCAGGCAAGAAACGTCAATTTGGTGACCCAGCAGGAGAGGATGGGCTCTCTTCAACGAGAAGGCAGTTTTATTTCTATTTGAGTGGGAAATCATTATTTTAAGAAATAATGTATGATAATGTAGAAATATTTTAAGAACTATTAATTTTTACAGGACTACTTTGTGAAATTGGACTATTCCTGCTAAAAGAGGAAATGACATGAGAGTCTATGCAAGTCTTTCAATACCTCTTTAGGCTACGTGGCTCTGTAGAGGAAGATGGAACAAGGCGAGCTTTCCTTTGTGCTGTTATAGCTATGAAGAAGGGCAAATTTATATCAAGGAGAAAATTTCTGTACCACAAGTGATTCTGTGAATCTGGGTTGCCCCTGATTAGACACTTTTTGCAAGACAGTTAATTATTATCTTATTTTAAGTCTAAGAGTGCCTTACAAAACACTTTTCTTTTGTTCTTTTTTTTTTTTTTTTTTTGAGTTAAGGATAGACACAGAGAGACACAATGTCCTCTTTTCTCTAGTCCCGTCCATTTCCAAACTGTCACAAAAGCATTGTCATCAGGCTAAACCTCCAACTGTGACTCTGACCTCTGTCCTTCCTGGACTGTAAAAATGTCCATCAGTAGTTAAGACCTCAGCAAACAACAGGCTTTGATGAGTGAACCCTAAAACTGCTAAACTTCCAAACTCCTATCATTCCCCCCCCCCMAAAAAAAAGAGAGAGAAAAAAAACCTCTGGATGATATGAGTCACAGAAACAACTGCTCAAGTTCTTTCTTTTTTGCATAAGGCAGCTAAGAAGCTAGTAAAAGGCTGTCTCTGTCATTTCACTTTCTCCTCGGACGCCTCTCTAGCTTCAGATTTGCATATGGCACAGACAGCAGTTCTTGTGGGGAAATTCTAACTTTGCAGAAATTTGGGGATTCTTATTAGGAAAATGTAACAAAACATATCATTGGGAAAAGAATGATCGAAATTAAAACTACAACATTTAATTCTGGGTTGGTTTGACTTCTGTTTATATTCTCCTGAGCTGCCAAATTCATTTTTAGAAGTTTTGTTTCAGATATTCTTGAATATCTGGAGATTTATGGAGGAAAAAAGAACATAAAGATACCAGCTACTTCAGTAACTACTTCAGGTACAATTAATTCTTAAATGAAGCCAAAGTGAAACAGTGTGAGTCAGCTTAATAAATTGTCCTGAAACATTGCAATCAAATAATATTGTTATGCTGAATTTTGAATTTAATACTTGTTCAATTTCCATGTCATTAAAAAGATTCATAAAGAAATTTTTGTCATCAGTGACAGTAGGGTAGAAATTTTGCAGAATAAAATTCCTATTTCCATTTATCAAATGCAGATCTGGCAACAATGATGTGTACATTTTGACTTTTCAGATTCATTTGTTACGCTTAAAAATAAAACAGGAAGCTTAGAAAACTCCAGTAAACAGAATAAGCCAACACACATTAAAAAACATCTGAAAGTATTTGCCTGAAATACTATATTTTTAGTAGATCTTGACTTTGACTGACAAAGAGTAAATAAATTATGTTGACTCAGCCAAGGTACTCACCTTCCAGTCCATCCACTACTGTGGTTAGGACTGTTTCTCTAGAGTGAATCAAGTACCAGAATGAGGGCTGATTTGTCCTGAGCGGGGGATTGCAGGATCCCTTAATGAAAGTACAAACTTAATTGGATATACTTCTTGTTATATTCAATCAATGTAAGCAGCGGAAGGATGTTGGCACTTGCATGAGCTCTGTTCTGCAGGTGACTGCTCTTTGTCCTTGACTCTGGAAAAGCTCAGAGAAACTACACTTCTAATTTACTTGTCTCAGGTAGGAGCCTTCAGGTAGATGAGACAATTACAGACCACTATTTTCCTAAAATTGAAGGCAGAGTTGCTTAAGAAACGTTGCCCTCAAGTAGTAAAACTTTTTGGGTGTATTTCTAAGTTTTTCGTTCTCCTCTGCATTGAAACTGGGATCTCTTAAACTCTTTCAGTGAAGAATGGAAGGGAAAGAAAATGAAGCCTGAGGTAAGGGATTTATGTTCAAATCCCTGCTCTGAGCTAGCACACTGTGACCAAAACCCTCATGATTTGGAAAATAACCAAGTGGGAATCATGAGCCAGTGTGAACATGTTGCTTTCCTGCTTCATTCTATGCCAGTTCCCTAAGACTTCAAAGTTCAGGTCAAAGTTTCTGTCTGCTGCTGTTTAAATTTTCTGTGAGTTTGGTTCTTTCTGTCTGAGAATTTATGTTTCTCTGTGACTATTAGAGTCTTTGACAGGTATGTTCCACCAGTGAAGCTGCTCCTGGCTAAGAGCAAGCTTGTGAATTCAGAAACTTTCACAAAGCTGGATTTAGGCTATGGAATTCATTTCCACAGGGGATTAGGAAACCTATGGAGCTGAGCATTTTCCATCTGAGCACCATTTCTTTTTCTTTGCATTGTCATTTTCTCCAAAATTTCGGTATGCACTCGGTATCATCAGGTTTTTGCTTTTTTTAAAAACACTTAAATTAGAAACGAACAAACAGCCTTTAATGTATCCATACTATTTCTCCTGCAGGCAAGAAAGGAAGGAGAAGGCATAACAAAGGTTGTGATGTCTAGTTTTAAATACCTAGCAAATTCTCAGGTGCAACTGTGAGAAGGCTATAGGGTAGACTAATACTTCTCTTTGTATTAGCATATAACTCTGATTAACTATTGTATCTATAAATGAAAGAAAAAAATGGTTGTAATGTCATAGATGATCTAAGATGAATTGTTTCATAACTCTAGACATAGGGCTTCCTTAAATTAATTCCTACTTGAACTGGAGCATAGCTTGTAGTAAAGAATTAAATCTCAATTAATATTTTTGATAATGTTTAAATAATAAGAGTTAGACTATATCATGCTAAGAAATGAAGGCCAGCTCTGTAATAAGGTATGTTACATATGCTATCACAAGTGCATCAACCTCTATCCAATTCCTGAAATTATACTATAAAGCTAATTAAATTTAAAGGAGTATATCTGAAATATTTTTTTCTTCTTTGTTTTCACTCTTTCAGGTGTCTCTTTTTCAAAAAATCAGAAAAAAACTCCTTTTACTCAGATATAAGTTCCTGTCTTCTAAGAAAGACACACTCAGGCCCAGGAGACTTTCAAGAAAGGATCATTTTGTAGAGTATATGATATGAAGTCACTGAAAGCAATTTACCCATGCAGAACTCTCCACAAAATAAAAAGAAAAGAAAAGAAAAGAAAAGAAAAGAAAAGAAAAGAAAAGAAAAGAAAAGAAAAGAGAAGAAAAGAAAAGAAAAAGGTTATGCACACATCCCAACCTTTTGATTGCTTTCAGCAATGAGGTTCCCAGTGCTAGGATAGATTTATTGCTGCTTTCAAAGTGTATATTTAAAGTCAGTCTGGTATGTATGTGTTTAAAGTAATAAGGTAGACATCAGAAAGTTAACGGTTTAATAACAGGTTGACTAAGAATGCCAGGGCCCTTTCGGTGATCTGAATCTAATTGACAGCTATTATTCTTCATTTAGGAGCAATGGCCCGCCCCAGGAGCAATGAACAGACAAATCATATAATACCATGTTCCTTCTTGATTGAACAACATCAGGGCCCATGGCTAACCATATGGCCTCCTGTTCAGCTACAAAGTGTCTTTTTATTTGTTTGGGGAAGTGCACCATTGAATAAAGAGGTGAAATAGAGGCCATTTCTCTTTTCTTTCTCTTTTTTTCCCCTTTCCCCTCATTCTCAGAATGGTCAGGAGCCTGCTTCATATGTCATGCTTAATCAGCTGATGAAAACTCTGCTGATGCATGAGGTTGTGGCTCCTCTATTTTAAGCACAAATCTTAATGGGAGAATCATTCTGTAATGTGTTACTTCCTGAAATGTGGAGCTGCTCTTTTAGGAGTGTGCTGGAGGCTGCTGGTAGCATGGGTGTACAGTGTATCTGAGGCTCTCCTGAGGCCCACACTTCTGTCGGGTGATATATGTGACAGCTTCCCAATTGCATATGATAAGGCATGCAGTCTCAGACTCTAGCAAAAGGTTGCAACAAAGGGAAAAGAAGTCTCAGCTGGAATGTGAAGTAAGTCATTATGCCTTCAGTTAATAGGATGATGCTAACTCAAGAACAAAAATGGGAGTAATATCAACTGGCAAAACCCAACTCCTCATGGCCCCCAACCCACTAACTTTCTGATTCAAAATGTTTGAGGAATAGTGGGAAAAATGCATGTGGCTAGTCAAGCTTCACAAAAGATGTTCAAGTGTTGAGTGACAGAGGAGGACAGGATTATGCAGTGCTAGCACAACCAGTCCTTTGGCCTGTCTACCCTGCSTGGTACATCTGGCTGAGCACACAGTGGGCAGATACTGTCCCTCTCTTATCAGTGAACATCTCATTTAAATCTCTTTGGAACCACTGTGATAAAAGATGTCTTTTTGCCCAGCGATTACATACCTATCTGTCATGTTCTAGTAATTAATCTTCAAATAAGGCTTGCAGATGTTTATTCACATAGATTTCATGAAGGCCCCAGGACTTCTGGGAAGAACAAGGCCCTGTAAAGAGAAAAATTGCAACACCATAAGATGCAATGCGTTCTTTACCATCAAAAAGACGCCCAGAAAGCAAAAGGGGAATGAGTTGCAACATAAAAATATGCTGTTCAGAATGGTTATGGATGCTGCTTTTTGCCCTGGGAGGGAGGAAGGGGAAACAATACTCAACTTCACACAAAATGAAAGTAGCCCATAAGTACTTCTCCTTTTTAATGAGCCTAATCTCCCAGAAACATGCTACAGAAAAAAGAACGGGAAATGATACTGAGGGACTTTGTGTGGGTTCAGAAATGAAGAAGGGTTGATGTAGCTTGCCAGGTATTCTCTCAGGAAAATGTTTGTTACTCTACCCTTTCTTGAAGTAATTTTTACCGATGAYTCTCAAAGCACGGTCAAGAAATCATCTCACAATGTGAGTAAGAACAGGTACTTGAAATCACAGCTAATAATTTTTCTATTTTAACAGAATTGCATTGCCGAACTAGCTGAATTTCAAGAAAGTTTAGTCCCCTAGGAGGATGTGCAAAGTTAAATTGTTCATCTTTGTGTTCATGTAATAATGTATTTACATGCGGTTCATGAAGTCTAGGACTAAAAGAACCAGGGATTCAACTAAGAGCCTTCATAATAGCCTCCCTCTACTCTGTTAAGCCTCATTAAATTGGGAGGTATTTCTCACTGTATCACAATGTACAAGAAAATACAAGGGAATATATAGACAAAAGCCATATTAGACAAGTAGAACACTGGGCAGTTCTTCACTGACATATACATGAAGTCAAGGTCCCTGTACTCACCACTATATTGTACAAAGGCTGGCAATGATTTCACAGCATTTTGAAGTTGGAAATACTACCTTGGAATTAACATACATGGTACACCTTCAGCTAAGCTACATCTAGACATACATCTACCTCAGACTTATGCAGGCGTGCATTACCCTCTAACATAGCACTTCCAAACATATAGACTTCAATCCTGTGAAGACTCATGATGMTAATTCTGCTTCTGGTGTTAAATCAGCAGATCAACTTGCAGCCACAAGTGAAGTTGCAACTGGAAAAGATTTGGGAACTGGTATTTGAGTGACAAAATGCAACTCTGCAAGTTACAGCAGTGTCTCAGGATTGAGTACATGTGTGCATGTATGTGCATCATTCATGTCACTTGTTCTCCACCTACTGGTGGCATTTTTAAGGCCTAAAAACCCTAACACCCCTGCTATGAATGGTGTGGAGGTTACCACTGGTTAACCCCATAAAAATGTGCAATTAGCTAATTGGAAAACTTTAATTAAGCCTGTGTTCATGATGTAGACATCCATATATGAAAGAACACTTGGTTTGTCTGTGCAACTAACTTGCTTGCCATGGGAGAACAGCAATTGAGTTGGGCAAGCTTTGCTTTCTCAGCCACTGGAGCATGATGGCCCGGATGACTGTGTTGACGGCTGGCTTGCTGAGGGCTGATTTTTATGCTGCAGCAGCCCATGATTCCTTACTTCCAGCTGCCTATTCAACCACGTTCCCTGTTCTCACTAATCGCCATTTCAGAAACAAAATGAACGGGAGCGAGCACAACTATCATTAGGAAAAAYGATGACAATTAAATATAATTAATAAACACTCCTATTACAGGGCATATGCATGCTGTGTGTCTAAACTGGACCGAGTCTGAAAATTAGCACACCTCATTACCCAAATGAATTGGTATTACACAGCACAACTTCCACTATTAATACAGCTTAAAGAAATCCTCCATTTTTTCTCATGTATATCTGTTTCCAGCAAACTATGTGCTTTTTAGTCAAAGAATATTAGAATGAACAGTGCTAATCACATCAGTCCAGATGGTTGGGTCTCTTCTTGCCAAGTGGAAGTATTGTAACCTATTTAATGTGCAATTTACATAAGCTCCATGTTAATAAAGATCCATGAGCTTGTGGACTTTTTCTCTACTCTATTCTCTATAACAAGTTCAGTCCTCAGGGGCACAGAATAGTGCTTGTGACTGGCACTGAYGCTGGCTGCTGAAGGGGAGATTGCTCAGTATCTTGCTCTGAACTCTTTGTCCCTATCTTCTCTCAGCAGTATGGGATCCTTTAATTGATCATTATCCCCCTTTTGAAGTTCAAAGTGCTGCTAGGAGCATATATGCCAAGCCCACATAAATCTGTGGTGAAGGTTGGAGTGAAACCTAGAACTAGCTCAAAATAAAATTATCCTGTTACTGTGTGCATTCAGCCTGCATTCTTGGACCACCTGGAATGTGTTAGAATTGTTTTGTGTTATGGATTATCCATCTAAACTTTGCACAACTTAATTTTCCCTGAAAATTTACTAAATTTGAGGCTACTGTGCACTCTAAGTAAGAATTTCTATTTGGTGGGTCACACTAGGCTGGTGATCACAACCTATTTTTCTGATAGGTAATGTGCTTATAAATTATTGTTTGTATCTCTCTAACTCATGAGAAAACCTTTTGTTGCTGAGAGCAGATCTTCAGCAGGTTTGGCAGGTCACACACCTTTCTGTTATTCAGCTGATATGTGGGAAGAAATCACACAACCGCAGATCATCCAACATTAAATCATGGACTTGGCTGTACTTCTCCCACATTTCCTGGATCTTCTAGAGAAGTGTGTGGAAAGCAGAGACTACTTTTTTCTAAGCACTATAGAAACTCACTGTAAGAGAACTTGTGTTCTGTAGAGCTTGTAGTATATACAAGATGGATCAGACACAGGGCAAACAGGGGAAGCAGGCAAAATTATGTTTCCAAGGCTTATAGGAGTTTAAATGGTAAAATCACAGGGCTTCTTCCACAAGGCTGAACTACCTGGATTGACAACAAATTCTGATCCAAATCTGAGAAGGAGACTATCTGTATCTGAATCTTTTCTAATTTGAAAGGTTGTTTGCCCATGTGGGCTTGATTTGTTAAAATGTTTAAAGGAAAATTTTATGCTTTTTATTTTATTTTATGCATGCTGGGATTCCTCTTGAGCAAATCAACTGTCAAACAAGATGTACTTCTGGAGAAATATCACGTGGTGCAGAGCTGGCTGAGTGTGCTCCTCACCATTGTGTGCTCCTTCACCATTTCAAAYAAACACAGTGTACTAGATCCCAGAAATCTGAGACACCTTTGTGATATCCTATTCATCTATATTCCACTGACAGATCATCACCTTTGCAGTGGGTATGAGCATGTGAACCTGTTTCGTGTCACCAGTGCAGAAGCATGGTCCTGCACTCTCCATGTAGGTCTTGCTGTAAGAGAAATCTCTGCCCTTAGGAAGACAGTGCAGCCCATTCCTTACGCATGACCTGGGGATGGAGAAGGAACCAGAGTGAGCTCTGAAATGAGGAGGAGAACATTCATTCCATATATGTACAGGGAGAAGCAAATCACTCCATTTAAAAGAACAGGGCATCTAACACAGTTTTATCACATGATGTAGTATTTGGAGTGAGGATTGGGCTTTAGCTGGGATTTCCTCTGGATGGGCCCAGTTTCACACTAAAGTAGTGCCAAATCCAAAAGGCATAATCCAATYGTTAACAAGCAGCCAACAATGCTGAAGCACATGGCTATGATGCCAGAAAAGGAACATAGGAAAAAAAAAAACAGGTAAAAATAAAATAGAAAGAAACATACTGGTCAGCCACACTGATCTAGTACAAATGGTACTTGGCATGTTGGAATATGGTGTGAAAAACTTGTTATGCTATTAAAAATATGATATCAGAGAGATCTTTTTAATATGAAGGATAGTCAGCAGTGTTAATTGACTGGGAGAGTTGTGGGATCTTGGGAACTGGAGATTTTAAGAACAACTTACCCAAGCATCCAGTAAGCTCTMTAATGCTTTTCAGTGACAGGAATATCAACAGACGATTTTGTAGTAATGTATGTGTGTGTACATGCACACATATAACACCATGGGGGGCTTAAAAGAAATGGGCTTTTAAGAGAACAAAATCTTATAAAGCAAGAACATTATAGGTCGTCCATTAAAAAAATAATACTAACAAGTAGAATATCTAGTTATTACATGCTGGAAACCAGGAAAAAAAAAAAAAAAAGCTATTACTTTGTAAAGATAATTACTTTCTGTGTGCACCTTCTTACATCCAGCTCAGACTGCCATGTGCCTGTGTCTGTGAGCTTGGGGAGACCCAGCGAAATCCCCACTAAGGGCTGACACTTACTGCACCAGTGCCATGTTTATATGACAGGAAATTGTCACTTGCATTCTGACAGATTGGTTTGGTTGGTTTGCTTTTTGCCCGTTTCTACTCAAATGTTGAAATATCTTCCTCATGTGCATGAGGAGATGGAATTACTCAGAAGTGATTTCTTCTAACTTTTAGAAAACATCCTCATGGTCTCCAATTGTGTGCCTGCTTCCAACGCCTCCTGCTGCTTTAACCTCAGTTTTACTGCAAAGTTGTGTGTTTATGGCATTATAATCAAGTCTCCTTATTAAAGGTGTGAGAACCATTTAACGCACGGCAAAAGCACGAGCACAACCTCCATCAACACCTGACAGAGCCTGGAGATTATACATAACCTACATAGCAGCTTTTCTGTTACTCTTTTGACTAAGTTCTCACTCATTTACTAAACCTTGACAAGAGAGACAATCTGCCTCCCCGTTAAAATCTCATGCCTGTCCCCCACCATTGTAGTCAGCTCTTAATGAATGAGGTGACTGTAAAACTAAGTTACATTTTCTGGTACCTGCTAGTACCAGCTAAATCTTCTTTATCTCTTAATATAAAAAAGCCCTGGTGAGTACATGTGCTTACAAGATTTACAGTAGGGATTAGAATCTGGAAGATAAATTTTTCTTCCCATTACACTTACACAACCTATTGCAAGGTCAGGATGCATTCTGTCACTTAACACAAGAGAAGACTCTGGCATGAAAACCGGGATGTATTTCAATCTATTAATCAAGATTGGTGTAAACCTATCTTTAGACCTTGTCCAGACAAGAATGAATAATCATGTTCAAACACGAATAAGTAAAACAAGTTCTTACCTGCTTTATTTCTTTTTCTTTATTTTTTCTTTTTTTAATGTTTGAGATGTGGTTGAGATTTTACTGCTGAAAGGTGAACAGGGCCCCTCAAATGACATATTTTTGCTCTGTAATCATTATGAATATTTGTTTCATTATTAAAATGGCCACAAGAGTCTACAAGCAGGCCTTCATTTTTTCTGGATGTTATTCTAACATCTAGAAAGGCATTGTTTCTTCTACAAACTTTAGAAAGTTTTAATAACCTCAAGGCATTAGAACTTTATCAAAACAAAACGTCAGTGCTGGACACGGCTGCTGAACTCTGCCTTCTGCCTCTGGCATATGTCTTATGCGAATGACTGAATAGTCACAGTCAGTAATTACTAATTCCTATTTTGGACATTCAGATTTCTTTATTACCTTTTCTGGGATTGATCCTGAATTTACAGTTGGTTCTGCTTAAGTGAGCCTGATAACCCCRCTACAGGAATAGTAGGAGCTAGTTSTTTTGTATCTTTGATACAGCAATGCTGTCATGGAGTAGTCTTCCTCCCTCTTAGAAATTCTTTCTCTAAATAAGGAAGAATCCCATTGCAAACAAGTCTTATTAATCCAGCCAATTAAAAAAAAAAACAAGTAAACTGGAAGATAAACATAATTCTGTTCCATTTACTTCACCTCCTCTTCCCCTAGTAGTTAAGAATATTGTAACACCAGCAGTTACCAACTGCCTCTCACATCCAAGAAAATTAATTTTTCACCTCCTCCTTTACAGCTGGCCTCAGGCTCTAAATCTCCCTATATGACYCTCAAGTAATGATTAGAGTAATTAGTTCCTGCCCCTCTGGAATAAATGCTAGTGCAAACTCAGCTGATTTTCCTAAAACTTCCTCAAAAAAAATAGAAAAAGAATGAAATTAAAAAAAAAAAAAAAAGAAAACTGAGACACAAACAGGCAAAAGTAAATGGGAAAAGGAAAAGCAAGACAAGACAATCTTCCACATTCCATTCCTATGATGCTGCCTCTCTCACAAGCACCACATATATAACATTCCTTCTTGCAGGCAACAGGCCTCCCTACCTCAGGTGCCATGAAAAATTATGGGAAAAAAAAAAGAGAAACTCATATCTTAAAAGCAACCCTGTTTTTCATCAAAACACATTGCTTTAAGGCAGCCATCTGACTGGAAAGGGGAAAAACAGAATTAAAAGGTCCCTATTCTTTAAATTTCTATCTAATGCTCATCCAAAAGTATGACTGAACAGTARTGAGCAGGAACTTGAATTTACCAAACTAAAGAGAAAAACACTGCAGTGGAATAATTTGCTAGAGGGGATTAGGTGCAGGTCAGCATAGCCCTCTGTGGTAAGCAGCAACAAAAGCAGAATCAAGCAGAAATCCACTACTAGRCCAGTGCCAAGGGTAGGAGTACTGWATTTAATGACTTCAAAACTTTGCTTAGTTTAGAATCAGCACAAAACCTGACAATTTCAGGTTTCTTTCTGAAAGAAAGAAGTACAAGTTGTTTTAGTTCTCTCAGTCTTCTGTTTTAACATTAACTTTTTTTTTAATTTTAGCTTTTTTGTTTTATAGTAGGCAACATACAGATTAAATATTTGAAATAAACAATTATTTCAAGATAAGAAACCATCATCCTTGATTCATATACACTGAAATGTGGCAGTTTAAACAGTCAGATGTGTCCTCCACCTACTTGTTTTCTAATGAAAATGAAATATTGGTGAGTTTGATCTGATTTTAAGAAGTACTTTGGTAGACCCACATGAACACAGAGTATATTCTCTTAATATACTAATTCCTATATACTATATACTATACTAATTCTAATTAAAGCCAGCTCTACTTCAGAGATTAATTCTCCACTGTTGCTTTACCAGAAATACGTTGCATAAGTGCTCTGACTTTGGCACAAAATACAATGAAAGTAGCTAATATTAAACAATTATTTGGGGATGTGAAAGAGGGAAAAGACGTACTTGATAAAAGAATCTTTAATTGATTTCATGATGCTTGCATAATTGTATAGCTCCCTAATTCCTCTATATTTTTTCTCTYTGACACTGTTATGTTTCCTTTCTTTGTCCCGATTTTCTTAAGAAAATATCTCAGGACAACACTGACATTTTATCACAGTGTCATACTTGAGAAACACTTTTCTGTAGAAATGAAATAAAGAGCTAATTGCAATCCAGAAAATGATTTCACCTCTGCTTAATTGTGGCTCCTTGGGAGAGACAGTCATTCCTTCTGTGTAAATGAAGTCCTGTCTGCACTGCTCAGCTGCTCCATCGAAGGAGCTGTGGCCTGGAGAGCCACCACTCCCCTCTTCTTGCCCTGAGGGTGGGGATTGAGCAGCAGAAGCACAAATGCTGGAAGATTTGAGRGGAGCAGGTAACTGATTCATTGTGCTGGTGCTCATCTGTGTCTCTGGTGCAACCTCAAGAAGACCATCTGAAGAAGACCATCTGGGAGCAGAGGCAACAYGGAGCTGATGCACTGCATGCGCTTAGGTCAGATTGTGGGGCAGGAGGGTCAGACAGCAGCATGGCAGTGATACAGGTAACACAGTGCCCATTTTCGTTTCAACACTTGCYCCATCCAGTCTGCATAAGAGACTGCTGACCTGAGTCCTATGATATGAGTCTTTTTCTTTGATGCAAGTCCTCTGCTGTCCATTAGAGTTCAGAGTATCATGCCAGGAGTAGAAATCCTTTTGGACTTATKGTAGGAACATACTGGAATTAAAAGTCACACTGACAGAAAAAGAAAACAGCTTTTAGTCTGGAAACTGGTTGTCTCCCCAGCTCTGTATCCTGGCTCATCTGTATGTGTTGGTAAGCCAGCTACTGAAGTCTGGGGAACGGAGCAGCACTCATGTATGAGAAATCGTATTGTTTTGAACAGACAAAGTCTGACATCAAGACACACAGGTGAAATTTGGATGTATGGTATTTTGCCAGTCTGGAATGGACTTTTCTTTCATAAACAGCCTCTGCAAAGCTGTTTATTTGGGCAGAAGGAAGGAATTAAGTGTAGTGTACTGTAGGTGAACAAAATGTCAAGTCTATGTCCTAAGACACAAAAGTCAATACAGGCACTGACTGATTCAGCTCTCCACATCTGTGTGAGTTTGCTCCAAGTGAAGGATGCAGAAGCTAGAGAAACTTTGGTGCTATAAAATTCTTATCACAAGGGTCTCTGTTTTTCTTTCCTGCCTCTTTCTGCCAAATTATTGGATTACTATAGTGCTAAAAAATAAGGACAAGCAACGCCTAAATCTGTATAATGCTCTCCTCACATATAGCTAATGCAGTGAGAATTCAAATGAAATACAGAAGTCTAAAACAGGGAGAACTGATTATGGCTGACATCAGACACAATGGGCATATTTATATTTTCTTCAGTATTTCACTTGAGACCAAGACGCACAACTGACATACATTCAAATGAGGTAACTTCCTCATCCTCAGGCCCAATGATGTAACATCACTTGGTCATTTCAACTAAGATGATGGAACATATGTAGGAACTGTTAGTTTCATTAACCTCAGTAAGATGTAAGACCTCATGTACCTTTGAGAATCTGCACCTCTCTCACTATAGGCACGAAATATAAATGATAGGACAGACAATTGTGAATTAGGATGCCAGGAGACAAGTACTCACAGGCCAAGAATCAGAGCAGGAATGAGGGCTTATAAGTAAGAGCTCCKCTCCAGAGCAGGATAACGGCAGAACTCCCAAGGACTACTGTAACAGGCCACTCTGATCTTYGGAACAGCCTTTAAAACTTTAGAAAAAACTAAAGGACCAGCTTAAGACTGTCCAGTGAAGAGATGCCAATGATAAAGCTAGAAGAGATAATAGGAGGACAAATATGAAGTTAAAAAGATTTTCTTCAGATAAAAATTTTCTTTATCTGTTTCACAAATAAGATTTCTACCATTTTATTGGTTTTGATTATGTTTCTTTTGTGTCAGGGTCTGGGGGAAATGAGTTACATACCATGTGTTGTAGTCAAATCCTGACAAGAATGCCCACTAAATCCCCACAACAAAATTCTTTCTGCATTTTGTAAATTTGAGTCCTACTGGGAAAGCGAAAAAGATGTTCAAAATGTAGAAATTGAAAGAGGTAATAAGGTGGGCGGTGCCACTGCTAAGCTGTATGAGTATGGGTGCATGTCACATACCTGTGTGGGTGTGAAGAATACCATGTGTGGAAGGACATGGGAGGGATGTGACTTTTGTAAGAGGATGTCAAAACTTAACATCTCACGTAGGAAAGATTTTTTAACTTCAAAGATAAAATATTGCCTTGCAAGAAAATGCGATAACACCTTTGTATATTTGATTATTTTGGAGCATAAACAGAAGGATCTTCTTAGGATTCACTAACGAGAAAACTCAGCACTTATTACTGAGTGAAGTAATGTGTAAATTGTCAGGAAGATGCTGATTTCTCCATGCTAAACCTAGCTGTAAAACACCAAAGTGCTTAGTGGCTGCATGGCACTTCAGGGGGGGAAGAATTCCATTGTAAATTTGATGGCAAAAGTGGAGACTCTATTTACCTATTTCCAAGTGCAGTTTTTAGCTTTTAGGCTAAAAATAAGCTTTTGTTCAATCTTGAAAGATAACTCTGATAAGAACCTGACTGAGGGCCGGTAAATCTATTTAAGACTCCAAAGAACCAGTTTGCCTCATGAGTGTCCTTTCGCTAGGTTGCACTGTCACTGGAGACCATGAAGTGAAGTTGGGAATATCTTTGTTATTTCTTGTCTGTATGTCCCCATCTCAAAGCAGTGTAGAGTTTTACTGACTAGGGAAGAATGCGGGGTAGTGAAGGATTTCTGGGAGAGAATGTGTCTGATATACACAACTGTACACAGAATTAATATATGCTTGTGCTCCCACTTTCTTCGTTCTCTTTTCTAAGCTACCTGCCTACTGAGTTGAACATCTTGGAGATGGTGGTAAAAGACTACAAGAAAGGACTCTTATGATGCAGTAAAAGTGTAAACGGATCAGCTGAGACAAGGTATATTATGATTTGAGAATAGATCATAACTCTTCTGCATTTAATTTCCAATGTTCAGCAACACATTAGCCAGGTACAATATGTTACCAACTCCCTTCCCATACACACAGAAGGTTTAAATTTTACTAGAATATAGATAATTAATTGAAGGTCCTCCTTGACTGAATGTGACGTTTGTTGCAGGCACAAAGAGTATGTTCTTGGGTTCTGCCCATAGTTCTTAGTATTGATCCAGTTTGATATGGTGATGACTTTCCAGATGCTGACTTTTTGGGATTCAGTGGCAATTGTAGGTACTCAGCACCTTTGAAAATGTGGAAAAGTACCATAGCTGATTAGTTCYCCCAAACTGTTACGATGTCATGAAGTCACTTGGCCAAAAACCCCATCTCCAAAGGCAATTGCTTCAGAGAGGCAATTGGTTCAAGTAGTGGCAGAATATGACATATGCTGCATCAAGGTCTTATCCTAATCAATATTAGAAGTTAGACTAAGCTCTAAAGCAGTAAGTCACTCTGTCTTCAATAGCTGCATTAGCTGTTCTGATTGTAGATTCTTGCCATCCATGTAAACATCCGTTCCCCTTTGCGTCTTACCACTCATGAACCTCAACTATTTACAAATATTCAAAAGAAGGTCACTCCTACTTCTTCAGATCCTGAAGCTGTAATGAAGTGCAAACACAAATGCATTCTTGTTGAACTGATCATGAGTCAACTTTTATTCACACACCTACCCATGTGATTGAAGCCTAAACAGGGAATGTACACAAAAATACAGACAGAAAAGTTTGGAGAGGAATGAATTACAAGAACACTCTTAATCTATCCTTTTTATTGCCCTCTCTGCTTTGTACTTTTTATTTATGCARTTGTTCCTTTTGTATTTATTTCTTCTTCTATACTGCTGGCTTTCAGGCCCGTTCCGTAGCTAATTCTCATTCAGTAATCAATTATCCCTGTTTTCAGTTACATAACATCCCCAAATAACCACTTTTAAATGAGATTTTACCCTGCCCAGCATCTCCTTGATGGCAATTTTCTTTGGGAAGCTAAAAATGACCCTCTCCCTGCCCAAATTATTATTTTTTTTAAGTATGAAGACATGATGAAAGAAAAGATGATAAAAGAAAAAGACTTCTAGTCTAGTTGGATCATAGTTTCTCGTTACTATTGGTCTAGTAAAAAGTCATTTTAAGCCCTGCAGGTCTGCCCACAGTAATGACCATGCCAAGTGACATTGTGTGGTCTGGATATTCACAAATCAAAACTGTTCTGTTAACTTCTCTGCTCAAAGGTTACAGGTCTAATAACTAGAGTGACCCCTTGATGAGCCCATTGAGATCCAGTTTGRCTGCTTTAATGGCAGTGATAAGAATAAAATTACAGCTCTTCAGAGTAATCCTTTTTTGAAATGGTATTAACTCTGCATTGTGTTAGGTTAATGCTTGGTTATTATACCCTTGAATGCCAGCAGAATTTCAATCATGGCCAAAATGAGAAAGATTTGGCCTCTTGCGACATTCTAAAACTTTTTTGTGCTTAAAGAAGAAAACCTAAATACATAAGCCAGCCAGAAAAAAACTCTTTATATCTGTTTCAGTAAGCAATAGAATTATTATCTCAGGCTGCTAGACAGGCTAGACAATTTTCCCCTAACCAGGACCAAGTCAGACCATCATCTGAACACATGGTTATATCTAATGATTTCAGTGGGATTTATATATATACTTAAAGTTCAGCATATAGTTATATTCCCTTCTGAAATAGTCACATTTTCCTGAGGTAGGACCCAATTCTAGTGGTTCAATGTAGTGAATACCATTACTGTAGTAATAAATCAAAAGAATATTAGCTTTAATACTATAAAAATGAAGACTGCACACATCTACAAGTAAAAACAGAAAGTAATGTTGTGGTTGATCTAGAGGTAGATGAAAGCAATGGAGTCTGTCCCTTATTTTAAATCCTTAAAACAGTTAAAGAAGGAAGAATCATGCTCATTTTGAGAAGGCTGACTTCCTATTCTGTGTATTCAGAATTTTCTCCTGAGTTATGGAATAGTGTTATTTACTACTCTTTAATCTCAGAAATTTAAGGACTAATGTAWAAAACAACAACAAAAAAGGACAGAATGAAACAAGCAATTAACAATGGAAAAGAAAGTGGTTGAAATATGATTAATCTGCATTTTTAAATTGTTAAATGCAAAGATAGACGAACATTGCCTGCATAACAGATACTAGCTCCAGAAATCTCTGTAAATGATGTGTGGATCTGAGAGGGATTGTTCTGGCCAGAGATAAAGTAAAATAAGAATAATCTTAATTTATCTTTGGGCAGTTCTTGTACAACTTTCAATTCTTTGAAGTGTCTAAACAAGTTTAATACACTGAGGAAATAGTCTCCAAACAGACTGTCTTCAGAACAATTATAATTCCATAGATTCAAATTCCTCCTTTTTTACAAGTTAAAACAATAAAATGGAGCATATGTAAGTTTTTTAAATGGAATCTTTTGGAAATAAAATCAGTCCTCTAAGTCAATTTCATACATTTTTCATATGTTTTGAAGTTTATTAAAGGAACATCTTCCAAAAGTATATTAACTGAAGCCTTGGGTAGCAAAAAATTTCCCATGAATGTTGGTTTCATGTTACTGCTAAATTGCTTCCAGTACATTAGATTAGTTTCTTGCATAACATTGCATTATTCAGTGCTTGTACTTTTTCCTCCCTGCTATTTCTAGCCCTCATTCTTCTTTATTCACCTCTAGGGACAGAGAATTATCTTACAGATATTGCCACCTACTGAGGTAGAAACTCAGGAGACTGGCCTAAAATTAAGCAAATTTCTGGAAAAAAAAATCTTCTGCTTGGGTTGTCTATAGAGGTTGTGCATGGTATTGGAAAGCATAGGTACCTGCTGATTAAACCTAAAGGATCCATTCCACCCACAGAGAGTCAACGACAAGGTTATATCCCACCAAATATGTAGTAGCTAATGAAGAAAGATAGTGACCTAAGCTGGCTTTGTAGACCCCTACCCTCTGTGGCCAGAGAAGATCACCATTATCATCTGGACTGAGTTCCTGTGTATGCAAGTTGCAGGGTATCTCATAAAACTAGARTAAGACCTGTGGCTGCCTTACATGGCATAGATATACATTGTAGAACCTGATGTTAATTGGGAAAGGCTTCAACCTCCTGAATGCCTTTCCTTGTTAAATCACTATTGGATTCAAAGCCTTTTCTATTAGAAAAATATGTGATCCAATTTTAGTGGTTCCAAATGGCAGCACATATGTGTAAGTGAGTTTCAGTGCTTTAAATACCCAAACTTGTAGGAAAATGTATCTTGTTTCTCTAAATTCAGCACCCAGCTATTTGTTGCAGTTTTTCCTTTGGCAGTAAAAGTTCTTTCCCTTTTCCTCAGATACCTTTTCCCTGTGCAAATATTGTTGTTCACTGATCATATCATTTTATCTTTTCTATGGCACAGAATGACATCCTTGAAGTTTGTCTCATACAGCACATTCTTTGTTCCTGTCTTTGAACTCTTTCTTGTATTTCTGTATCCTGTTTGAAGAGTGAATCTCAGAACTGGTTGTAGTCATTTTACTATTTCTGTGTCAGGAATTTCATTAGCACAACTCTTCATTTGTTTTTGTTATTTGTGTTCGTGGAAGTATGGCTTTGAGGGTATGTAATAGAAGCAAGCCCTTAGAAAATGTCTAGTTTTTGTTAATACTTTCAGTTTTTCATTTTGTTTCTATGCTGTTAGGATTGTTAAGATTTTAGGATTTAGGGATTGGGATTTTTTTTTTGGAAGTCCAGCTGAATTTATTATTCCTTAATACCACATTCTTGCTGCACAATTTCAGCATACTTTACATTAATAGAACATGTGGATGAATACACACAAGAAATGCCACCGTTTCTCTGATCCATATACATTTGTTACAGGATAAAAGAACAGTGTCCTGTAATATGTAGAACACTGTTATTTCTCTGACAGGTAGACCTGCTCTCATTCAGGTGTTTTAAGCCAGATTTTAACAGGTATTTAACAGCCAAATAAGAAAAGTATATGCTAAAGGATTTGCAAAAGCACTTAGATACTTTATCCTATTAATTTCAACAAGAGTCAGGCAAATAAGAGTTATGAAAGTTGCACATACCTATGCCCGATTTGCTGCTTACTGCCTACTACTGTTGAGGGGTGTGTGGAGATGTCTTTCGGTGCATAATTTGTAGACACATAATGGATATAACTCCAGGAGGATTTTCAGATTTTTTGGAAGCTGCAATTTATCCCACCTATGTTTATGCCTCCTGTGTAGACTGTTGAACCTGCACTCTCCTGTTTTAGTTCATACACTCACTTCCTGTTTTGATTTTCTTTTTCGGGAGACAACCACTGGTAAGGCCTTGATGTTAAATACCAGTTCTCAGCCTACAGATTAATTGATCTGGAGGTACCTGTGATTTTCCTTCAACATCTGGTATGATGACTGTGAAAGCACAAGCACTTGGCTCTGTGCAGAGCAGCCACAAAAAACATTGCATAGAGATGAAGACAGAGCTCTGCCAGGGACTGGAGAGTCCTCCTTTGCGCTGGGCGTCTGCGAGATCCTTCCCTTACGTAGGCCTTCAGATGGGCTATCTGCTGGAGTGCTCTCACATCCTTTACACGCAGACAAGGTGAAGATGCTTACAAATGGTAGAGCAGTTTGCAGTGTGAACTTTCACACATAGCTTCATATTCATTTTTAAAATTTTCCAGTTTGTCAGAAGTGCATCAAGGGTCCTTAGGCCTTATCCATTCCCCAAAATTGTATCATTTTTATTAAGCTAATATTGCCTAGCTAATACACCGTCTCACAAACTAAAAGAAAGTATTGGAGATAAAAATCAAGATTTTACTATGTGATGAAGATTCTAAGTATTCTAATGTCCCCATAAACTGAATAGTAATTCCTCATCATCCTATATTCTAGTCTGTRAATCTTAATTTTTCTTGACCTTCCGAATACTTGCAAAATGAAGAATTTCATAGGTATTTCCCATCTTCAACTTGTACTTTCTGTTACTGACCATTGAATCAGTGTTTGCAACACTATTAAGACATCTCAAACTGCATATTTGTGGAGGTTGCCTCATTAGCAAAATGYGTACATAGGCTTCTTATTGCAGAAACATGCCAGTTCATGTGCACATTTTCACTACAGACCTGTGCAAGAAGCTAGCAGCAAAGCATCACCGCTAGCGAGTAGGTCTAGTTTCCTGCATGCTTGTATATGCATATTSGTAATGATGGGTGACTTACGAACTGCATGCTAATATGTGTATTTTGGCAATTCAGAGCAGCTTTGCTCCCTGCTCCTACCGTATGTGTATTTTGGCATGTTGATTTAGTGCATATTCCTAAATAGTATGTAGATGTGTTATATTGAGACTGTGTTTGCATGTTTTGTTCTTTCATAGCAGTAGGCAAAATAAAAATAATTGAAAAGGGAAATGGGATATTATTTTGTTACTTTAATAATATCACAAGTCAGCAGGGAAACTGGAAAAGTGTAGAAAACTTCATATCACTATTGGCTGAGAACTGAAAAAACAAACCGGGTGTGATTTAAAGTTGTGTAGCTGGAAAAGCAAAACAAAAAATCTGAAATTTTGCCAAAAGAAGAAACAAAAATGGTGACCTAAGGTTATCTCTTAAGGACACTGAATAAAGGAGATAATTGATAATGATTAATAATCTTAAAGATTATTTGAAATATCCTTGTCCTAATGGAGTCTGATACTGCTATTAGCTGCATCAGGAGGAACCTTAATTCAATAACTTCATAGAAGTAAATGGCTTTGAACGGTCCAGATAACGAATCTTGTCCTCTAAATACAGTTTTGTTTCACTCCCTCCCTGTGACTGCCTAATTAAGTAGCAAGAAACATTGCCTGGTATTTTGGCCACTGAGACCATGAAGAGTGAACACGTGGTGTTCAAAATGTTAAAATGGTGTACAAAATGCAAAGTGTCAGCTGTTGAGAGGTCTGGTCTATATTCCAAGCTCTACCACCAAGTCCTAGCTTCTGACTGGCGTGAGTGTTTAATCTCTATGTTCACCTCCTTTTCCTTATTCACAAAATTAGGCTGGCATCATCTCATAGAGACAGTGTTTTAGTAATAACAAAGTGTTTTGAAATCCTTGGATAAAAGAGCCTGTTAAGCAAGCATTAAATATGAAACAAGTTTTCTGAAGGTTTAGGTTGAGTGCAGGACAAACTTGTTGAAATACTTGTTGGATGAATGTTAGCCTATTTAATTTTAAATTTAAATGTAAATGTGAGCTTGTAATATATATAATTTAATATTTCTAAGATGAAATTAATGGAATCAAACTGACCTATTATCAGAAGATGGATTTTTCCCCTCTCTACCCTTTGTATTGACCTCCAACTCCAAAGAATATTCTGGAACCTCACGCTATGTCTCAAAGCAGATATGCTGAAACCTTCTGAAAACATATAGCTGTGAGAAATCAAATGTGATTTTGAAGGCCCAGAGGATCTAAAGAGTTTGACTTAAACAACAAAAAATTGGTTTCCTTCTAAAAAATTATTCCCTTTATTGCTTGGGGGAATGCAAGGAAAGTGTATGCTATTTCATGTGCCAAGAAATATACAGCAGTTTAGTGTGGGAATAGAATCTCTTCATCCTAGCTCTATGCCCTAATAAAAAGGTTATGCTACACTCTTTTAAGAGTACTCATAGAGAAGAAATAAATATAATGCATGCCAATGCCCACAAAAAGACCTGCATTATCTTCAGCAAGAATTAGATAAAACGTATCACTCCATTTCATATTTGTGCTCAGTGAAGAGCTCTTGAAAAAGCTAACTTAATTTCAGAAAGTTTCACTAGCTGTGTGTGACAGAGAGAGAGATTTCCTCTAGCCTGTTCACAGTGATATTCTGTTGCAAAAAAAAAAAATGAGGCTTCATAATGCTTTAAAATATTGCTAATTGAAAAAATATATATATATTTATATATATATATAGAAAATGTCTAGAGAGCAATGGAATGATGGTATAGTTTAACCAAGCCAGTCTGTCTGTCTGTACTGCCTGTTCAAGTATCCCTTGCTTTAGGACATCCATATCTTGGCATAGATTCTCATAATATCACCAGTTTCATCACTCTGGTCTGACAAGGGTATCCCCATGGTAGACTTTGCACTCCAGCAAGTATCAGTCACAAAACTTAGCACTGAGATAACACAGTAGGAACAGTTCCAGAAAGAAGGTAGTGGATGTCCCTAAAGATTTATACCACTCTAACATTGTATTCTTCAAAAGATTTTCTACTTTATATAAGCACCTCAAAAGAAACCATGGTTTTCGTAGGATATTTTATGAGCTCTTTTATAATAGACTTAAAAAAAGATATTGTCTACTGCAGAATATTTTCCTTTCACTGTATTCAAAATCTAAGTCCAAATTTGAATCAGTTACACTGACCTCTCATTTAATATCAATAAACTCAGATTTGTATCAGGCAGAATTTAGCCCCTAGCATTCATTCTTTTCTTYCACTTTTGTTTACATTAGCCCTTTTTCATGGGACACTTACCAAAACCCAAGTATTTCTAAATTTTGTTGAGATAGATTTTGTTTTCTCACATACAGTAAAGCAGGTTTCAAATCTATAATTTCCCTGGAAATGAATGCTCTTCAACTTAACTTTTAGCTGAGAATGGTGAAATGCTGTTGCCTTATTTTGAATAGACACAGCTATAGATGCAGCTTTTTTGCTTGTTATTTTGCCAGAGTAGCCCTTTACTCATAATAAATTCTCCTCTCATCAGGAATTTGTAGATCTTTTAGATGCCCAAATCATTTTGTTTTGGAAAACTATGGTAAATTTATTTGACAAATTTCTGACAATAAATTGTGGTGCAGAAAAACCTTGTGGAAGCCTCATTGTTTTAGTAAGCAAATATTCTATTACTAATGCTGAACAAGTACCTTTTGCTCTGGATATATATATTTAAATAACATTTGTGACCACCTTTCAAAGAAATACACTGAGCTGAGAATTTAGTGACATTTGACTCATGTTGACTTTTACYGTGGCCGCTTGCAGAAAATGATATTAAACATATTAAAACAATGATGGGTCAGATGAGGTAAACAGAATGTATAAACAATTTATGGCTGCAATGTGTTGCATTGTATTTGCTTTATGTCAGATTAACTCCACTGAAAGTTCATGATTTAGAACTGGAGTCATATTTTTCAATAGGCACTAGAAGTCCAAATATGATTCAGCAGTTAGGTAATATGAGTTCTTATCTTCTGAAGTTTGCAACAGGGTCCTGAAAACAACAAGGAACTTCAGTTCTTTGCATATCTACTGTGTGCAAGGAAATTTCTACCTCTCTTTTTGTGAAACCTCAGCTAAAATATCGCTGTGTGTTAGAACAAAATCTAAAAACATCTAACAGTCCAATGACTGAGATAAATTATCCTACTACCTGAATAGAATCAAAGAATCACAGAATGGTTGAGGTTGGAAGGGATCTCTAGAGATCTAGTCCAATCCCCCTGCTCAAGCGGAGTCAGCAAGAGCACATTTCTCAGGACCCTATCCAGACCGCTTTTGAATAACTCCAAAGATGAAGACTCCACAACTTCTCTGAGCGGTCAGTTCTCAGTCATCCCCACAGTAAATAAAATTTTCTGTATATTTAGGTGGAATTTCCTCTGTTTCAGTTTGTGCCTGTTGCCTCTCATCCTATCCAGGCTAATGAGTTTCAGCTGTCTCAGCCTTTTCTCATGAGAGATGCTCCAGTCCCTTCCTTATCTTAGTAGCCCTATGCTGAACTCTCTCCAGGACTTTCTTGTACTGGGGAGCCCAGAACTGGACACGGTACTCYAGATGAGACCTCACTGGGGCTGAGTAGAGGGAAAAGATCACCTCCCTCAATCTGGTAGCAACACTCTTCCTAATGCATCCCATGATACTATTGGCCTTCTTGGCCACAAGAGCACATTGCTGGCTCATGGTCAGCTTGTCCACTAGGACTCCCAGGTCCTTCTCTACAGAGTYGCATTCCAGCAGGTCAGCCCCCAGCTTGTCCTGGTGCACAGGGTTATTCCTCCCTAGGTGCAGGACCCTGCACCTGCCCTTGTTGAACCTCAKGAGGTTCCTCTTTGCCCATTCTTCCAGCCTGTTAAGGTCCCTCTGAATGACAGCACAACTCTGGTGTATCAGCCACTCCTCCCAGTTTGGGATCATCAGCAAACTAGGAGGCTGAGGGTGCACACTGTCCCTTCATCCAGATCACTGATGAATAAATTGAAAAAGACTGGACCCAGTACATCAGCACCCTTGGGGGACAGTGCTAGCTACAGGCCTCCAACTGGACTCTGCGCTGCTGGTGACAACCCTCTGAGCTCTGCCTTCTAGCCAGTTCTCAATACACTTCATCGTCCACTCGCTTAACCCACATTTCCTGAGCTTGCCTATGGGGATATTATGGCAGACAGTGTTGAAAGACTTGCTGAAGTCAAGGTACACAACATCCACTGCTCTCCTCTCTTCTACCAAGCCAGTTATTCCGTCATGGAAGACTATCAGACTGGTTACCATGATTTCCCCTTGGTGAATCCATACTGACTATTCCTGATCACCTTCTTTTCCTCCACATGCTTACAGATGACAAACAGAATGAGCTGTTCCATCACCTTTCCAGGGATGGAGGTGAGGGTGACTGGCCTTTAGATCCCTGGGTGCTCTTGTCACCCTTTTTGATGACTGGAGTGACATCGGCTTTCTTCCAGTCCTCAGGCACCTCTCCTGTTCTTTCTCCATGTCCTTTCAAAGATGATGGAGAGTGGCCTAGCAATGACATTTGCCAGCTCCCTCAGCACTCATGAGTGCATCTCATTGGGGCCCATGGATCCATGGGTCAGGTTTGCCTAAAAGATCTCTAATCCCATCCTCCTTGACCAAGAGAAAGTCTTCCTTTCTCCAGACTTTCTCTCTTGTCTCCAGGGTCTGTGATTCCTGAGGGCTGGCCTTAGCAGTAAAGACTGAAGCAAAGGTGGCATTCAGTATCTCTGCCTTCTCTATATCCTTTGTTACCAGGATCCCTGCCCCATTCAGTAGTAGGCCAACATTTTCCCTAGTCTTCCTTTTGCTCTTGATGTATTTAAAGAAGCCCTTCTTGCTATCCTTGACATCCCTTGTCAGATTAAGCTCCAAAGGCTAAATCCAAAGGCTCGAAAGGCTTTGGCCTTCCTAGTCATACCCCTACATACTTGGACGATGTTCCTGTATTTCTCCCATGTGGCCTATCCCTGTTTCTATCTTCTGCATACTTCCTTGTTCTGTTTGTCAGGAGCTCTTTGTTCATCCATGCAGGTCTCCTGCCTGCTTTTCTTGACTTCTTGCTCACTGGGGTGCACCATTCTTGAGCTTGGAAAAGARGGCCCTCTGAAAATTGATCTGAAAATTGGTAGAGTTAATTTGATATAAACAGCTGGAATATGAAGGGATAAGCAGCTGTGGTGACCTAGGAGCAYGTCAGGGCTCAAACTGATTCTGAAAGTCATGGTTAAGATCCTCAAAAATGCCAGTGTTTTCAAGCTTTACCTCCACTGTCCACAGCAGTCAGAAACAACAAGAGGCAACAGGCTACTCTGTGGTGTCTTCGTTGTTAGTGCCCAGGACACTTATGTCATGAACTCATGATCCTCTCTCCAACCACTGTCCTCAGTACAGTAAATTTATTCCTCATCCACCTTGTTTGTTATTACAGAAAAGTGAATATGAATCTTAATGTAGGTCTATTTTACTATCATATAGGGCCCATATCTGCAAGCCACATCYGAATGTGAAGATTTGTGCACATTGCTAAAAACAGCTACACTTTATGAAAGAGATGTTAAAAATGTCAAGATGCATGGGAGTGGAAAAACTGGTAGAGTAGCACAGAGCAGGGTCAGTGCTAGTGGAGAAACTTTGAATTTCAAATACACATTATCTATTTTCTAAATCAGAAGATGAAATTGTACTTCTGTAATTTCTTAGATATCTACTAAGAGTCATCTCTAAGATTCTTTGAAAAGACTAGCAGTTGTATAGAAAAGGCAGGAGAGCTCCTCATTTGCACCATTAAGATACATTTTAGATGTATCTTTATAAATTCTCAAACTTCATATCTGAAGACTTAARCCAATTTGTAAGTATTAAACCCAGGCTGAGACTTAATGTAGGAAGAAGATTATCCTATGCTGGCCTACAACAKGGATTTTTTATCCTACTGGAGGAGATGGACTTGAGTCTGAATCCATGCCTCTTCTTGTAAAGAATTCAGTGAAGACAAGATATTAAGGTGAATTCTCTGAAGGTGTCTTGTAAGTCACCTGTCTGGCTTCACCTACTTAGTTGAAGCCTCCTGCATTAACTGTAATGCAGGAGACTAAAGATGTGGTGCATGGAAGAAGATTAAGTCTCAACATACAGAGAAATGAATAAATTGTAACTTTGAATTAATTTTAAWACACAAGCTAAGAAATATTAATTAGTAGGAAAAGTCATTTAAAGAAGGTTTTTTCCATCTCTTTTCTTTTCGTTTTGACTGAATGTTTTGTGGGCCCAGCAGGCAGATCTTTATGAAAGCAGCATTCAAAAACGGCCATTTTTCCTTTTTTCTTCTTTTTTTGCCAGCTCCTTCAGATAATGTTGTATACATGAAATATGCTTTGTTCATAGCTCCCTGACATGCCTATTTTCCACAATAGTTGGAGTCCAGTGGAACTAAAACCCCTAAGTCTCAATTCGCTTTGTTCTTCATGCAACAGAGGTGGGGCTGTAGCACTTTACAGAGATTGCTTCATCAGGGGAAATATGTCTTCTTTCTGGGCTGTGTCATTTCGTGTTTGCATTAGCAGTTATACCCTCTGGACCAAGTTCTGCCACTGGTTACACTCAAAGGTGCTTATAGAAGAGTACAACCAAGGGACAAGTTTCGCCCATTGTTTGTAAGCAAGCACCAGGGGAATGACATGGGTTGCCTTATTTGGTAGAACAAAAGGAAATAGTGCCGCTTGGCAGTCCTCACGTATCCCAGTCCCTGGTGTCTGTAGTTCTTCAGCCCTCTCACGCCTGTGCTTTTTCACTGTAAAACAGCAAGCCCTTGAAAATACAGTGCCGGCTTGGCAACTGACCGCTGCCAGATAACAATTGACACTAGGACTAATTTGGTTATGTGCAGCTTTGGGGAGTGACATTTACTGTATCTTCTGGTGCAATTGATACAAAGCATGCAGCCATGGCAAGCCCTGCATGGTATTTGCAAAGTGTCAACTTGAAAGAGTCAGGCTGCTCTTATGTCTGCTCTCAGAGGCAAATGCTGCAGCCCATCAAATCAACCTTCATGTAGTATAAACAGGGAGACGTTCTCCCTCCATTCAGTGTTACTATTCTGTGTGGTTGCTAGTTATATCATATGTCAACACATTGTACAGATAATGAAAATGGGGAGTCTGAACTTGTACAGGAGATAAAGGTTTCCCTGGAGAAGCAAAATTACAGTGAACCTGTCAGGCAAAGATTAAGGATTTTGCAAAATAATCAAAGACAGAAAAGTTAGCCCATTTAATGTGACTGTTAGCTGTGGTATGACTTACTATACAGAATAATTCTATCAAATTAGTTCATTAATATGTAAGTTGTAATGATCTCTGTAACAGGGACTTTCAATATAAAATGCTGATAGTTCTTTCAGGATTTCCAAGTGGGTGGGCTGAAAACTATTATGATAATAATTGCAAAACCAAAGATCTCYCAAAAGAAAATTTCACCTGGATTTATGCAGTAGATAGGTATTTTGGGGTGGGGGTGGGGAGGGAGGTGCTAACTAATGAGTGTTATCAACTCCTCAAATAGAGATACTGTTTTCATCATATCTCGCCTTTCATAGAAAAGGCTGTGAAGCAGCGGAAGGTTTCCAAACAGAGCAATGGAAGGGTGTGTGCATGTAATTTTACTTTCACCCACTGACTTTTTGCCAGAAAACGCAAAATGCTTAGATCTCAGAAACTCAGCAGTACTYTTTAATAAGAGCTGCCGTTGTAATCTATTGCTGTGCTCAGAACAGAATATCTCGTTTTAACATTCAGCCTCTTCCCCAGCCAGGCTCAAGGGGAAGCTGCTCTGGGGCTATCTCTGTCAAGCTGTCTGACAGCCAAGTGAACTGCACAGCTATTTCTACCGCTGAGGCCCACAAATGGCATGCAGACAGGCAAATGGCATCGCACATTCTCCCTGGTAACTGCTTCCTGCACCAGGTTAACTCTAACCCTCAAGAAGCTGATAAAGCTGAATATTCAAGCCCGTTAGAACTCTAACTGCTGGCTAACTCATGCAAAAGAAAAAACCCAGGGTAGAAAGACATGTCAAAGCTGTTACCTTTCTTGAGGTTATGTTCTGTTTACATGTTCTGCAATAACATGTAGCAAGTTATTTTCAATCAAATTAATTTGTAAAGAAATTGTTGATCAATAGCCCTGATGATACTGAATTTCTGAAGGTCAAAAAGCGTTCAGTAAAAATGTCCTGTTGTACAGGAATATAGAAGAAATGGATTAAAAGTCAATTTAAAAAAAAAAATAATTTCTGAAAAAAATAGTACTTTTGTTAGAATAAGTTTTAGGTATAAAATTTTAATCACCTCTAAGATTCTTATGATGCTTTTTTTGCCCACGTTGGATTATTTCTGAAAGTATCTTTAAGTCTGGCTAACACACACAGTTAACTTGCCAGCTGCAGTGGTGTTTCTGCTTTATCTATGTTCCCTGTACTTAATGTAGGAACATTAAGAACACAAAATGTTAAAAAGAAATGATTTTAGATTTCACTCTTCTGTGTAACCCCATAGTGAAAAGTGATAAAGTTCATTGTGGGAAAATCAAGATGTCTCCATGGTAATATTACTCTTCCCCCCCCCCACACACACACTCTCCTTTTTATAGTAATAATAGCATTGTATTTGTCTCAAAGCGGTATTTCCATGTCCAGGTCAACGATTAAGCTCTTAGATTTATATCATAGCGCATGTATCAAAACTATCCTGATTTCAAGCGCTGAGCAGCCCAAACTGGCTGAAATCAGTACCCGGTAGAATGAAGCCAAGCTGCAGTTACCCAGGTTCAGGACGTTGTTCTTAATCCGGCTSCCTGTGCGAGCTCACGACATGGACAACACGCAGTCTTCGAGGGCGCAGAGGATGKCCACTGCGTGACACCCGGGGAACAACTTCTCCCCTCAGCAGGCTGGACTGCAAACAGCGAGCAGCCGTTCAGACACCAAGGAATATACAAGATGGGAGAGCCTGTCTGTGAAGACAGCTCTGCAGAACTCTGCAGGGAACAGCTCAAGACACTTCTTAATGTGTTTTGTGTTCCTATTGCATTTGTAAATGCTATTTTATATTCCAGGAGTGAGAATGAGGTTTGGGAGGAAATTGCAGGAGTACTGGATATTTGGGAGGGAAAATAATACTTCTCTTTCAGTGCTATTTGCAGGTGATAGAAGTGCACAGATTACTGTGATAGATAAAATTTTGTTTCAGATTATTTTGGTGGATTGTGATTAACAACTAGCAGTCAATGACATGTTAGATATTAGACATTTTTCTAGACACAAAGATCAACCTTCTATGTTCTGTTTAAAGAACATTATGAAGGAATGGAAAAGGACAAAGCAAGAAAAAAGAAAAGCCACCAAGAAAGATCCCAGTACTTGTGTGAGATTTCACTGAAAATGAACACAATATGTCAAGTGGAGTCCAGTGGACAAGGAAATGTAAAGCTTGAGTTCCTAGAAATGTCATCACTGCTGCACAGCCACATAAAATAGTGATAAATTTACAGAGAAAACTGGGAGAAGTTTTTCTGTAGATTACGGAGCAGGAAGATTCTCTTCAGGGTTACGGTCAGCAACAAAGTGATGATTATAAAGTTTTATTGTAGCCCTTCTCATCCTTTAATTTTGACTGGGARAACATATGTTAGCTGAAAATTGCTATTAAAATGTATTGGTCCTTAAGTAATAACTTTCTTGTTTGATCTAGAATTCAAAAGAAATTGCTCTATTGTTCTTCCCTTAGAAAAGATGTAAGAATGATAATTTGACAAGAAACTGTAAATTACTAATCCTTTCTGAGTAAAGTTTTGAAAATCCTGACCTTACATGCCTACTTTAAGTGGCTTACAGCTAGGTGAGTGCTCTGATTTAAAAATAAACCYGTTTTGTCTTTTTGCAAGAAGCTTTCTTTGCATTTGTCCTTATAGGATGAGTCTAACACTAATCTGTGGATTGGGAGGTCCTATTGCTGCTCTGAAGAAATATTAGTTTTACARACATGACAACAATCATCTCAGTAAAGCACTGTGATTGTTTTGTTCAAGATGTTCATATTTAGAAGACACAGTGATATGTAATGCCAGACTTTTCCCTATCTCAAGGGAGCAAATGTTGGGAATCAGTGCAACATTTTAAGCAACAGTTTGGCATCTTTTTAGACTTTACATCATTGCTGGTGGGAAGCATATTCATACAGAACTATAACAATGTGTGCAAGACAAAACCCGATGCAAATATCTCATGAGATAAATGTTGGCTGTAGCTGTCTGAATTAAATCATGTAACTTCCCATACTGTGTAAAAAATATATCTCATTTGTAAGATTTTTCGTAATGCTGTTAGTAGACAGTTGCAAAGTATTGCCATGTGATTAAAAAGACAAAAACTTGTTTAAAAGAACTTTTCATCCAGACATTAAATCATTAAAATAAAATGGAAGGATGATATTTTGGATGAGAACTCAAGAAATTTGGGTGAAATCCCATCCCTGCTGCAGCTATTCTACATGAACTTTGAGAACTAATTTCATCTGCATTTGCCTTAAATCCCTTTTTATGAACTGAAGGTGGTGATACTCAATTTGCCCTCCTTGGGGAACACCCTGAGAAATGCATAAGTGACTTAAAGTTTACCTCCCAGAYGCTTCCCATAATGCTAAAGGAACAGAAAGGCATTTTTAAAGGGGATATTTGAGTGGCTGAATGATTGAAAAATTGATCATTTTAATGCTGTTGTACAAAGATGCTATTGTATGTTGATGTCATGCCAACAAGTACAGCATTTTGAACAATAATAGGTTGTTATTTAAATCTAGTCAATACATGTGACATAGTAGAAAAAAGATACTCATTCTTTTGACTCAGGTGTCTTGAAAAATCTTTCTGTTTATGTCCCTACATCAGATGAATGGGGCAAACCCTATCTTTCYGTATGTTACCTACACAGTAGGATCTTCATCATGACTGAGGTGGATACTTGCTGCTATAATATGGCTGTTACTATAAGACAAATACATCTAGCATGGTAAGAGTTGTTATATCAAACTTCTAGTTCCTTGAGAGTGGATTTAACTTCCTGAGTGGTTCCACTGAGYGAAGGTAGCATAGCAAACATTTGTGTTACACCACAATCCTCATGACATGGATGATTATTGAATGAAACTGGGGGACCTCCACTACCTAATCAGTTCATTCTTTCTTCCCACTTTTTTCTTTAAATTGAAATTTTTGCCTCCAAAAAAAAATAAAAAAAGTCTTTTGAAATTGGCAACAGAAAACATTTGCAATTTCTTGAAGCCATTTGGTTTCACCACTTTCCTGAAAAAGATAATTCATCTATGCTTCAAACCCATCATGAAAAGTGTTGCTRTTTTTAAAGGAAATCCTAAAGCTTGAGACTCAGAACAAGACTACATCTCATTACTGTGGCAAGTATCACTGCGCACCAACATTCATTATTACTTGTTTCAGAATGTTTATAGTRGTTGAATTTGTGGAACAACTTACACTCTACAAAGGGTTTGAATGGTTTTTAATTAAATGTTGATAAAACAGGAAAGGAATCTTGGGATGTGAAAACAAATTAATTCTGGTCATTAGTCACCTGACAGGCATATTACAGTACAGATTTTTTATAGCTCCATGGATGCTTGTGAAAGTGGAAAGATAGTATTCTAAATGGATTCCTTGTTAGCTGCTTTGAGTCACTGTGAATATCATTTTAGTTACCTACATTCATTACTGAAATAGTTATGTAAAGTAGCTTTCAGGGCAATATATTTCCATGCTTATGTCTGATTTTGAAAATGAATTCTGAAAGCTATACTGTAAAAAATATGGGATTAATTTAGTACAGTTCAGAAACTTCTGTGAAATCTTGAAATGAACCAGGTAGGATGTTTTGGTCATATTTAGCTACCAGTGGTTCTCATGGACATTTCAGAAACATGGCACATATTCCCCGCTGCCCTTTGTTCTTTTCTGTTTGCAATATGTCAGATGACATTAACATCTGGCTTCTGCACCTTGCGTCCTTTTGTCAGCTGAGGAAAAAATAATGCAGTTAAGCAAAATAAGCTAAATTGCATGAGGGATAGAGTCCTCTGTTTTTAAGTATTGATATGCCTGATCTTTGAAAGGGAAATGAGCTGTATAAATGGAAAACTATGTGACGTACATAAGACAAGATTCTCCTTCTTCCCTAGAAACCTGCTAATCGGGTGTATATTATTAGGATTAGGAAGGAGAGATAACATCTTATATCTCTTTGCAAATTTGGTTGGCACTTTCTGCAATGAGTTGTACTAGATCTGAGATTACCTTTAAAAATTGCTTGCAGTTGCCTTATTTTGGCTGTTAAGCAGAAAATAGCTTCTTGATTTATATGTCAGTTTACCAGCACAGAACATWACAGTGACTAAAATATGTTTGGATATTCAGATTATATATATTATTTTGCTGAGAAGCAGTAAAGTCGAGGAGAGTGTAAGCTTAGTGAGCTGCTAGGAAATTGGTATAGTCGATGCTACGATAAGTTTTTCTATCTGACTTTCAGGATGAGGCAAATCGCATAAGCAGCAAACCCAGGAATCTGGAAATTCAGAACAAGCTATGTTAAAGTGGCTTGTCTGGGTGCATATCATGATATTCTGGGTCAAGGAGCTTTGGGCTTCTCTGCTAAGAGAGGAAATCTGCACAGTGGACATGTCTTGGTGACGGAGGGCAACCACACTTCTAGTGAAGTTCACTATTTCCACAAAATGTTGAAAGCTTCAAAGAACAAAAAAAGGTCAGAATTTTTCTGGTCAGTTGAAGTTGTAGTGAGATGAAAGTTACCTTTCAGCCAGTGAGAATTCACTGTCTTGCTGAAAATTGCATTCTAGTTCCTCTCCGATAGGTACATTGGTCTGTTATGTGTTAATGCTACATGTTTGCCAGCATGGCTGCTGCACTTACAACTTTGGCGATACCTGCCTGCACAGCAACAAAAAAATCCAGTATTTTGACCATGAAACACAAATATCCATCTATGTACAGAGAGCAAAGATGCAATAAACTTTCCAATGCGACACTGTGCTCCTCAAGTAGATTCCAAAGAAGGTTTTCCTGGCACACCTTTTGAGGAGAGGGCAGAGGAGGAACAATACACCAGCAATATCAGCAGCTAGCAACAGGAAATCCTTTTGTTTCAAATCCATGTGCCTTTACAGTTAATAGCTGCCACCTACAAAATGGCATCATCTCTGGCAGAGGAGTATGTAGAAGTACATTAAGTTGAGCTTAACAAAAGGTAGGCTCGTTATCTTAAATTGTTTTACGTTAGAATAATCCTGGAACAACATAATTTTTAAATAGTATATTAAGGAAATAAAATGTAAAAGAGAAATTCTTTGAATATGATTGACCTAGAAACAAATAGATTGATCCTGTGAGCCTTTGCTACTGAATATAATGCTTACATGTATGTAATGCCATGTGTTAAAAATCAATGGTATTGTATGCAACAAGCACGAAACGCTCTTTTGTAAGAATTTGGAGAAAAACAGAGCCCCAGGAAGTAACCAGTGAGAATGTTCTGTTTTCACGTATATTCTTGTTTATAGCAGGAAAATGGGGCCATATTTGTTCTGAATGTATTTCTTCTATTTTACATAAACTAAAAATACAAAAAATAGAATGAACAAAATTAGAGTCTCCAGCCTGTGTCTCTTTGTTAAAACAAGATAGTCAGTTCTACCTCACAAAATGGCAGTTGTATTTGCTTGTTGCAGCTTTTAGAGACTGAAAGGTTTGAAATACTGGAATTAGAGCCTCACAGTGAAACACATACTGTGCAAGTATTAACTCCCACCCCAATAACAGAATCAGGAAAATGATCACACTGGGAAAGCAGCACCAGTGTTTCTAAACACATGCTATGGAAGACTCTTTTTTAAGAGCAAAGCCTATAGCTTTTGTTCCTTATGTAACCCTCCTGTTTTTTCCAGGTTCCTACTTCAGATTCAGGAAATAGTGATGATTTGGAAAGAGAATGAGAAAAATGCTTCTTTTATGACATGGCATTCCACTGTTAATTCTTAATGAAGATTCAGTCAGTGAGCACTGAACTCATATCTGACTTACTCTTTAAAAAGCAAAGAAACATCTTTTAAAATAGAGTTTCAGTTTTCTAAAATCATGGTTAATAAATTCCCCAGCTGCCTTCTTGTACTATAATACATTCCAATCCACTTTTCAAAGACCTGAGGTGTTATGATGCGTTGTGTTTTCCTCTACCTCAGAACTGCTGCCAGTGGTAATGAGACCTCTGCCTCCTGGAAAGGCAGCCAGCATGAATCTCAGCTTGGACCTCTTGCCCYGGCGAGCTGTCACCCGTGATGAGACCACTCACAGCAAACCCTGATGCTAGCTGAAGCAGTGAGACTGAGGGCAAAAAGGTAGCTGCGAGGATGAGGAAACTGCAGATCTTTTCTCCATAACTGAGCTGAAACAGCATGCTAGTCTCATTGCTTTTATGTACATATTTTTGGCAGTAAATGAAATGGAATATGTTGTTTTCTGCTACCGCAGAGAGTCATCCAACACTTCAGTTAGTGAACACATTATTTCATTCTGAGGTTTTACTGTTGCCACTCCAGATTCTGGTCTGCTTGTACTGTCTATAAGCATAGTAAACATGGTCAATTTAATCCCACTCCGTGTGAAAGAAAATAGATATTTTTTTATCACACAGGGAAGACTTAAGATTTTAATTGTGAATTCTCAGGAAAACTAACTTTGGCTTGGGGGCTTCCCATGTTCGTTGTCAGGAGATCATGGGGGAAAATCCTTTTTCTAATTATTCTGCAATATTTTCCTGCATTTAGAGTTGCTCTAAAGCAATTTACAGTTAGGACACTTAACGAGCAGTTTGATTGGGCAGCAGGCACAACAAGCAGTGTCGTTTGGATGGTTAATATTTGCTCCAGTTGTGGAGCTCTGAGGCATGGAGCCAGAGGCCAAGTGACATTAGTTTCTCAAGAAATGCACTAATCCCCTTAGATATGCAATGCCTGGAGAGTCTCTTACCTATTATGTAATGGAAATTCGAAGGGAAAGGATAAAAGTCAGASCTTGTGTATTTTCTGAAGGTTATTGACGTAGCCATGACATCACTGACAGGCAGTCACAAGACACCTTTTGTGTACATAGTTTCAAATGCCAGTTGGCAATTAGAGCAATGCCACCCAGGCAGCTGGAAATTTGGTTCAGTACCTGCGAAGACGTCGCGGGTGGCATTTCTCTAATAGACAGCTGCCTTCAGAAGTCCATGCACAAAAGGTGTATTTCAAGTGCATTTCAGAAGCCTGTTTGTCTTGTAACCATGCCAGTATCTGGAGTTTTGACCTCTTCCCACCCCACAGCACCATACCTCTATGGTTGCTCAGCTTGAAGTACAAATGAAGACTTGGACCCACAGATCCTCTGCAATTAGGATCCCTCTAGTGTGAAGGAAGGCTCTATAGTAACCTCTTTGTGAAATACCAGTGGGCTCTTGATTTGTTGAGGAATTCCGTTATCTCACCATCTAGGTAAAGGCTAGGCAAGCAAGGGAGAAATGGCTACTTCAGACCAACAGAAACACCAAAGCGGAGGAAAACACCTCTGGGCTGCATGGACACACTTCATGTACCAAGGAGGTTCCTGGATGACACAGTTCAGAGGTGTAACACCCTGACAGACTCGCAGATCCAGAGGCCTGAGAAAAGCTGCCATAAGCCCAAAGCCACAAGCAGAGGAGCCTGAATCTCTAAACACATGATTCTTCCTCTCTGATATTTSTGTGGATCACCAGAGATCAGTCAGATTTTATGAACTGGATTTTCTAGATGGCTGCTCTAAGGTCAAGCAAACTACTCTGTGGGGGGACCTTTGAACATCCCCATGAACAATTTAACGCACAATTTGTGGGGRGGGAGGAAGGAATGTACCCCATGGATTTTAAAGTAATTGTTCTTACATGCTTATATTAAGAGCTGAGAAAGGTAAGGAATTAAAAGAGGAATGCAGTAATTTTCCTGCTAGCTAAGAGTTCAGGTCAGGTATTAGGGCTCTGTGCAAATCTGTTAATTTAATTGAAAATCTACAGCTGCCTCTTTGCCAGAATTCACAAGTCTGGTAAACAAGTCCCACAAAGCTTGTAGGCTTTTGCTAGCAAGTTCACTGCTGTTCAGCTGATGGCCCCATTCTGATATAATTGTAAAAGCTATCGAATCTAAATAGAAAGCAAGAAAACAGTAAGAAATGTTACAAAAAACTCTATATAGGCATAAAGATACCGTCAGGGAGTCCTAAAGTCTGCTGCTGAGTTTTGTATTTTCATCATGAWATAAAATGATAATGTGGTGGTAAAAAGCAAGAAGATAATCATCTTTAACTAGATAACTAGATGGAGTAAATATTTAGGAAATGCAGAAGTGGATCGTATCGGTGGACTGTGTGCTGTGATATCCTGCACTCTGGCTGCCGCAAGTGCTATAGAAGAAGGGAAGAACAGAGCAGTGAACAACCAGAGAGCAGTCTGTCCTGCAGGTTTCCTGCATCTTCAGCAGATTTCCAGGCCTCTTTTTGAGACTCCGTTGAGGTCTTCCTGCAGGGCCAGACATGGAGAGAAGCAATCTTGCTTTAGAAGATCTGTCTTATTTTATCATCAGCCCCTGCATCTGGTGCTACTGCTATGCAGACTGAGAATTAATTCAGAAAACATTGTAATGGCAAAAGGAAGAGAGAATCATCAAAAATGTATTCCTTTCTTCATGTCATGTTTTCCCTTCTACCCCTTTGTTTGTCTATTTCATTTTCTGAAGCCAAGGCCAAGATCACCTTGAAATACCAGACTGTGAACAAAGGACACTATTCACTTCTAGCCCCTTCAGAGACCACTGTCACAAAGTTTGGCTAGCACAAGATTAGATTCAACTGGAGGCAGGGATGGAGGAGTTCAGGAGTAGATATTCACAGGCCTTTTCCATCCCAAAGAGTAAAGAGACTGATCTCMTGTGTACCAAACGCCTCAGATTTCATGTTCTGAATAGTGACTGCAGCCTTTCTTAAAACCTAGAGACTGCTCRGTTCCATCTGTGGAGACAAGGACTGAGCGAGGAATAAAGAGATCCATCCCTAGCTCAACTCCAGCTAACCAGCTAACTTCATACCTCTGTACCACCATCAAGGTGGTGGCAATACTATTCAAATAACTGTAAAACCTTTTGATTCTGGGGGCTTTATCAAATCTTTTGAAAGAAACTATTTAGTTGAAATCACGACATTTTCTCCCAAATTGGGAAACTAACAGCAAAGAAAACACACTAGTTTCAATATATTTTTCTGATGTTCATAGGAGCAACATTAAGTTCTAGTTCCTAAAAGTTTAGATAGTAATGATTCAGATGCTTTCTGAACTTCAACTTCCCAAAAAGCTTTGAGAACGTATGCCTCATAATTTGGAGCTAGAGTGTGCAACTACTGTGATGCAATTTGTCATGCAAAAAATGAGTGCATCTACTCAAAAGATAGTCTGCAAAAGTTTTGATGATTCTGTATGGTCTCAGAGATTATCCATGATACCTTCTGATTCTGTATCTGCAATGCCCTTAAAAAGATTATTTTGCAATCCACTTGTCTGGTAAGTAAATTTCTGTCTAGCAGTGCTAGATTCCTGCCCATGGACAACTACACAGCTATGCATTTTATCAACAGACAGAAGTACAGGATTATGTTTACTCYATTAAGAGACAAAATGACTCTCAAATTAAGACCATGCCTGAATAAAATCATATCAGTGGTTTGCATCTTCCAAGTGTGCAAAATTCCACAATCACATTAAAGGCAGTGATTAAAGAGAATCTTTGCATAGCAGATGACTTCTTTTTCATTAGGAATAAAGTGCAAATAGTAAATTACTTTTTAAAAATTATTTATTTTCCTTTACTATGATTCTTGAAGATGTCATATTGCACACTTCCCCATATTTCCTGTTATTATTAGGTCCTTCACTGATACTCCCCATTTGTGAAGCAATCAAAGGGTAACTGAACCTTCCTCACCATTTGTGCTTTCAGCTGGGAAGGGCCRTAAAGGCATTCAGGATGCAATGACTAGAGTGGTTAGTCTTGGCCAGATTGTTCCCATCTGATCTCTTTTGCTTATGGCTTATATATCAGGAGTGGAATCTGTTGGCAAACATATAAAAGATTTTGTCATTTCTGAAAGTAAAGACCAGCTCTTAGTRTCTTTTGACATGTGTCTAAGTGAGGAAGCTTGATCTGTAAAGAAGCTGATGTGTAAAGGAAAAGGAAAGTTAYATCTTAAGGTTCAGAGAATAGAATGAAAATGAAGACATAAAATAATACAAATATAGAAGAAATACGAGTTTGTGCTTCCAGAGTATGATATCTTGGAGTTTTATGGGATTTTCCCAATATTCCTAGAATCAGCAGCTTTACAATTCTAATTCAAAAATTAAGAGAAACCAGTGACAAAAATCCCATTGACTTCAACATTTCATGCGTTGCAAGCGATGCATATAAATAGCATTGGTTTTACTATGGGAGCAGGAGATTTGTCCTTCCAAACAACAGTTAGTGTATTAACCAACAGAGTTTTTCCCTGTAGAATCATGGAGGGATGTTGACAACAGCAGTGTGACATGCTGCTTGCTTCAGTTCAGCAAATGATTCTGGCCATGAAGCGTTGTTTAGACGAGCTAGAGTCGGAAACAGAGTAAAGGGGAAGGGGTCAGCGTCTGCCAACGCTTACCTTACAGTGGCGGTAAGGCCTGGCTCGATGGAGCTGGATGGGGGCAAACGTAGCATAATATCTGTAGCCTGCTGAACACCTCTAGTGGCAGAGGTAACATCTGTCAATTTTGCCAAACTGTTTACATTTAAAAGTGTRTATCTACAACAGGTAGAATACTGCATTCAAGGGGTAGAACAGTGACCTYGCACACAGCCTTGCATGCCATTGCACAGTGTGCTCTTCCACAGGGGTTGTAGCACTGCTGTGTGCGCTGCCATACACTCACGTGCGTGTTTGCCCAGGGAGGAGCAGAAGTCACTTACAACACCTCCAGGGCAGACGAGCACACAGGTGTGTGCGTGGGTGGGAAGTTTATAACTAAGGAAGAAGAATACCAAATGAAGAGGTAAACCACACAAAGGGACTACATTTGATCTTTGTTCTAAAAATTCAAAGGCAGCAAGAGCTGAAAAAATCACTTGCTGTTCCATGTAGTGAGCAAATAGGTACAACACTCTGCAAAGGCCGAAGACTCCTCCATCTTTTGTAAGGACAACTGGATGCATTTCATCCTACTAGCTAAAAGCGAGAGTTCTTGTCTGCATAGAAATCAGCCRCTTTGCTTTCCTGACACTCCTACCATGAAATTCCGCACTGTGTTAAAATCTTTGATGCAAGAATTTCTGTCACAGGTCATTCCACCTGTAAGTTTATGCTCCCTTGGTTATTTAGATTTGTATATTATACATTCTCAAGCTTTTACAAGCTCATTTGTGTGTCTCATGATTAAAAATTCTGTTTATGTTTTTTTGCTTGTCAAGACATAATCAGCTTTCATGCTGTGTCTATGTGATATCTTCAATAATCAGTCAGGTTTATGGGGAAAGCAGGAGTAACAATGCCATACAAAGTGCTTCACAGGGATGAGTCTGTAGCTGTGAACTCGATTTTCATTCTGCTTCACCTGAAATCTTAAAGCTATGGGCTTCCGTCAAGGAAGCTTTTGTAACAACCTAGACTCTACTAGCTAACTAGCTCCCCCTCTTGAAACTTCACGAATACTGRTGGAAAGCTACTTAGCTTGTAAAGAGAGTTATAAAAAGAAGTAAACTGAAATTCAACTGTACTGTGGTATTTCACTCTCAGGTTTTAATAGTTGTGGATGTTTTTTCTTCTGCAACCCTGACAGCTGGTTAGTGGTCCTTTTGCTGCTGGTGCTGCTGCTTTCTGAACCGACCTTTTAAGAACAAAGAAAGGTTTTAGTGATTGTTGCATAAGGATTTTGGGCCACAGAAGCCACTGTAGTGCTGGTGTCCGGTGGAGATGGTGCACCAGAATGGCTGAGAAAGATGAAGGGCACAGGAGGGGGTCAAGGATGGCTAGGGGACATTGCGCTTCAGTTCCACCCTAGAGCAGCCTCTACGTGTGGACTCCAGTGAATGCCAGGGCAGAAATGAGCACGGCCCATCTGTGCAGGAGTGCGAACACCATCTGCACCTCCCCGGGGTGATTCTCTACTGACAATGAGTCCAGCTGACGCAGGAAGATGGCAGCTGTGCTCGCTCACTGCCTTACTTCATGCAGGAAGGGGGTTAGAAGCATGGTAGGTAACTACAGTCAGGAGCTTCTGGATCTTTCCAGAAAAAATATCAGACATAGCAGAGATTTTATTCTTAGGTGTTGAATGGAGAGGTACTTGGGTCTGCAGCTAAGAGCGAAGTGTCTTCAGCACACAGCAGGCCTCATTAGGCTGAGCACTATCCACTCAGATTGTACAAAGCAAAGAGCTATCTCTGCCTTGAAAATTTCCTTTCTGAAAATGTCACTGTGATGCCAACATGGACAAAGGTCAGGAGAAGGAAAGACTTCTTATTTTATTTATAGATGAGTAACTGCAGTATGGGGCCGTACTCAGACTTCCTACTGTATCGTTTAAGCATTTTATCCAATGACTCTTCAACTGAAAGAATATTCATCACCCCTGAAGCAAGGAGCAGAACTCAGGACTCCACATTTCATGGATTTTCTTGGCAGTGTGCTACAAAACCAGGCTCTTTCTGCTTATTCTTATTTATTTGCTTGTTCTCAACTACCATATGGTCAGGTGAGTTTTCTTCCGGGAAGGGTCAGAAGTGGAAAGGCTTTAGGCTGAAAATATAGTTTCTTATTAAAAGTTTCTAAGTGATTGTTTAAAATGGTGAGGACTACCACTAGCTTGATTTTCAATTGAATTTGGTGCTTTATGTTATTTTCAAGGGTGTAATAAATGTCAGGTAAGAGAGCTGTTTCGGCACTTCTGCAGACTTTATGTAGCTGTTGCCTTTCTCTGAACCAAATGCATCACAGCTAATGATGCAGCTGAGAGCTTCTGCTCTTCTTATGGCTACAAACTGGCATTCTATGATTTACTCATCTAATCCAAATGGTTGAGGTTTCACAACCTTATACCTGTGCTTAAATCTTTCTGATCAGTCTAAATATGTCCCTGGAGACAGAACTTAGTTGTTTAGGTCCCTTGAATCTTATGGAAATCCATGGGAAATCTTAGGCATCAAAATACCTTTCAAAATCTTACCCTGTGTTGCCTATCTCAAATCAACAAGGAAATCTATGAGAACAAGAAACAAATTACCCATGTTCTTCCTAAGATTCTTAATCACAAAACAATCTTTCACTTAAGTTCAATTAATAGATTTTTTTAAATAATTGGTAAACACAAGGAGCTCAAGTTTTAAATATCTATACTAGGACACTTTCTAYATCACCTAATTGTAAAGTGGATAATTAGCATCTTCTGGACATCACCGTGTCCCTCTGACATATCTAGACTCTAAAACTGACCMAGTCAAAATTATTGTTTTTTTGAAAATCTTAGCTCTCATTTCAAGACTAAAGAAAGGCATGCACAAATCCTTCCAGAAATACAGAAAGCATTTATAGGATACCCTCTCAAATCTGCTGAAATATCTGAACTGTTCAAAAGAAACCTAAAGTCTGTGAAGACCAAATGAAAGGATTATAGAGTTTTAGCCTTCAAAAATTATTTCTGTCTAGAAAAGTAACATTAACTGCTAATAAAGAAGACTGTTTGGTGGACAGGTTCAGATAAATTTTCCTTTAATCCTGTCCAAATCTTTTAACCATGTGCTATTTGCTCAAACATATTTATTTTAATCTCAAACAATAATCATCTAAAATCCAAGAAAAGATCTAAGATCTATTTTGAATCCTTTGCAGTCTTCTCATATCTGTTCTTTCAGCCCTCTGAAAGCTTGCTTTCTGCATGCTCTTTAAAATAGATCTCTAATATTCAGATCTTCAACTGATAACCTTAGAGGAACTCTGCCCACTTATATTACTTGAAAATATGAACCTAAAAAATAATAGCTTGCTGTAACCAAATTATGCACATTGGAAACCTGTCATAGAGTGTGATGGTATGGCTCAAAATACAGTGTATTATTTCTGATATGCTTTTTAAAACTGCACAAATACAGGCGTAGACTGAATGTCTGGGTCTGCATGCAGTAGCATTCTTTAATGCTCATCATGTTTAAAGCTGGAGGTCCTCTAGGCAAGAAGTGACTGTCTGCTTTGGAGGTGATGCAAAGAAGGTCATCTACATTAAATGAACTAGACTGGGCGCAGTAATAGTGAGCCATCCTGAAACTACTAATGACCATCTGGATTGCAGATGCGGTAGCCAGATTGTCTGTTGTGTCCACCAAGTGAGTTGTCTTACCCTGGGAAAAAACTGTCATCTGTCTGTCTTGCCCTGTAGACATGAGCTTTCTTCCAACCTGTCCACATGGATTTACTGGTGGCAAGGTCATCCAGTTCTCTGGAACGTCACTCACTTGCATTTGCTGGCTGCTTAGCAGCTGCCAAAATGTTTGGAATAGAACAGAATGGCAAGGGGCTGGGAATAAGACTGTAAAACTGAAATATTTTCAATTTCTTTCTGGTGCACATTTACCATTAGTTAAAGAAAACAATACCTATTTATTAGCTGAATAACAATTCTTTTCCTGGCTCTGTTTGTTAAATAGATGATGTCGGTTTTAGGGTGTTTCTCTTTTCTGCTCCCACGCTGTGAAACTCCTTCCCTTTTGTTTAGGAGAATAAGCAAATCATTGCAAGACCTAAAATCTTGTTAAAAAATGCATCAGTTTGATTTGGCATTTAATTAACACATTTTTGCTTTGTTTTACTGTGTGAGTCCTGACTTTTGTTTCAGGTTTCCTTTTCATTTCATTAATGTAATTATGGATTGCTTTCTAAGGGTGGCAAACGAATCTATGATCTGTGTATTTTTGCTGTGTTTTAGGCATCTTGCTATCATTTATGCAGTAGAGGATTGTAAATATTTTGTGAGCAAAAAAAGTTTAGCACTACTGAAAATTTTCTACTGCTGAATGTTATCCTTATGTTTGAAATGCACAATTCTGAAGAATGTTTTCAAAGTATTGCAGGCAGTGCGTACATCAGACACTTCTAATTATTTTCAGAACTTCCTTATTTCCTTGAGTGCACACAGAAAATGAAGACCTGAAAGGGGCTAGTGCTTGAATTAACTTCATATTCCTGAGGAAATAATCCTCCTGAAAAAGGTTTCTGAAATCTACAGGTAGATATCCCTAGGGTATCCTTGCGATTCATTTGTGATTGTCATAGGTGAAGTGATTTTGCTAATTCATTTTGCTAATGAGGTGATAGACAAAGTAAAGGAGTCTTCTCCTCTTTGACACTAGTTCAGATTTCATTAGTGGAAATTTGTCCATGACGGTTGCAGGTAAGTCCCAGACTAGTATTTGTTACAAATACTAAATGGAAGGCTCTCTAATGCTCTGACTCCAGCTTCAGACTGAAGCCTAAGACTTTTAACTGCTCGGCTGCCTATTCAGTATGCTACAGCGTGAGCAGGGAAAGGCATACTTTCATGTTGCAGCAGGCACATCACAGGGCTCAAAGAGAACATGCTGTGAAAGACTGTGTAAATGATYGGGAGAGGGGGAGAAAGAGGGAGAGCCACTCTTCCTTACCCTGCCCTGGAAAATGGGCACCTTTGTGTGTATTTAGATAGGTACATTCATACTTAAGTATATGCTCTTGATGCCTAAATAGGTTTACAGTTTAAGTGTGTGCTTAAGTACCTTGTTAAACTATGGTTGTAGGAAACATGAAAAATAGGGAAGAAAGAGAGGGTGGAAATAAAATAGAAAGCGAAAGTAAACAAGGAAGCAAGATGTGTTACATTGCTCGTTTTTTTCATGGACTGCTAATATTGACTCTGTATGTATGTCTCTGTATATAGATGTAGACAAGTGCATATGGTTAGATATTCAGAAATACTGTGTGCAGACAAAGCTTTTATCTTCATTACAGGTGAAAGAGAACCAAGTATACGTGCTTGAAAAAATCTTCTGTAAGGTATTTCATCTGGCATCATCAAAAAAGGTGTTTTCCAAGCAGATCAGAAACAGTCTGTAGCTCACTGTGGCAATGCTGTTTGGAGTAAATGAACTCTTAATTAGGTGAGGGCTGATTTCTTGGCATCTGAGACTCTTTGAACCTCTCAGATTATTCTACACATTCAAAAAAAAAAAAGACTGCATTTTGTAGCAGTCTGTAGCAAGTAGGATGTTTAGGAAAACAGGACAGAGAGAAGACCTACTTGTCATAAAGGGCATAATGCAAAAGTGAACCAGCCTCTGTTTTGCACTTGAGCATTTCTCCTGAGACAGCCATTTGGCATACCMCACAAAGTAAGATAAAAGCAATATCTGTTGCAAGGATATCACTTGATTTGTGGACAAGCTCGTGAGCTCAGATCCAGTCTGAGAGTGGTCCCCYGCTGTGGCAAGCATCACAAAACATATCCATTTCCTTTGATTTGTTTCTTGTCCACAAAGCAGCAGCGGTAGAGCTATTTCATACCTTTATTCCTGTGATGTTTAGGAACTATTTAATTTTCAGCATGAACCTCTTCATGGCCACTGCATACCTATTTGTTTTCAATACTGTCTGCAGTCACATTGCTAAACATAGAGCAATCTCAGTTTCTGTACCCTAACATGAGTGCCCAGTGGGGCTCTGCTTTGCGCTTTCCAAGGCTAACCTTTTGTAGAGCAGATGAACCCTCTTCATACTGCATTGTCCATATGGTGCTCACATACATCCAGAACATAATGACTTTTTTTTTTTTTTTTTCCCTGTGGAGGTGGTTCAGTTTCTCATATCTGAAAATGTGAGGACTGTGTGGCATCCCACAGAGTAGTGTTTCTGTGGCATAAAACAGAAAGTAAATGTTGCACGCCCTGGGCTGTGGCACAGGAGTTGTAGGGATACTTGAAGGCTCCTAGGTTTTGTTTTGGTGGAAACTGGCTGGTTTCTTGCAATAGAGAGCCTGGAACCGAAGTAACATTTAGGCATTGCAGATGATCAGGGAGTGAGCACAGATGAGTGAAGGGGGGAATGGAGCTATATGTGTTTGTACCTATACTCCTTATCTTTGGCAGTTTATTTTCCTTGCTGTTTTTWACCATAACACAAATCTTGTAGAAAGCAATCTTAGCCTATGTTTCACTAACCAAATGAGATAAGTTCTCTTATTCTCCTTTCATATCATAATCTCTTTTTCCCCCAGATCATTGCATTATTCCTTCTCTATAAACATTTTTCATCTATCTACCAGGAATGTGGATTACTAGGCTTTTATACAATATTCTAGATGAAGTATTAAATACTGCTTAGCAAAACAATACTGATAATTGCTTTGTTTTACCAGAAAAATCTTGACAAAATTATCRGAATATTCTATTTGTCTTTTTCATATTTGCATTATCTATCTAGCTCATTGCAAGCTTATTTGCAGTGTACATATCCCAAATGGATAGGCTTGTCTAGACTTTTGTAATCARTAGAAAGAAATAAAGGCTTCATCACCTTCTGAAGTAAAGATCTGTAAAAAGTCAGATCAATAACATCTGGAAGTGCCTGTTTGTCTCCTTTGACTGCAAAGGCAGCCGAGGTTGACCAGTTTGCTAGAGTATAGACATCTGAGGTTAAATTAGATGAATCCCTGATTCAATACTAGAATGATCATTCTGAGTTTTCTATCAGTAGAGCTAGAGAGCTCCTATTGTACAAGAAATATGCTTGTTATGAACCTGTTATTGCAGGAACTTCCATATGTAGTATTACATAACTCATAACTTTCTAATAGCCCAGTGCTTAGGACCAATATGTTATTCCTCCTGTGTGGTATCCCTGTTCTCCTCCACTCTGATGATGCCCCTGAGATTTATGAAACACCCAATTTAGTTTGTAGGCTACTACATTTTGTGCTGTTATTCATGAAAGTTTTCAATCACATTTGCTCTCTTGCAAGGTTTTAAAGATCTTTATGAAAACTGTCCCCCAAATACAAATTTCACTTTCAGTACAAATTGTTCTCATCTCCTAGTTGACTGCATCCTGTGCCACCATACAGCTCTTAGCTACTGTTCTGCTTCTCCATTAACTGCTAGTGTAAGAGTAATTTAAGTGATCTGGTAAAGTCGAGATAGATGAGCAACATCTTAGGTTAAATTTGCATTTTATTTTTATATAAATCCTATTTATTTAAGAGCTATTTCTTGGTAATCTATTATTGTGTTTATRCCACTGTCAATATAACTTAATGGAAAATTATTTCCTTCAGATTACATTCCAAATAATGCACATTCTTAAGGCCACATTGATGGAATCACATCTTTTCCCTTCTTAAATATTGGTAGTTTATTTGCTGTTCTGTCATCATATGCTACCTGATTTGATCGACTCAGTAAAACCCCCTGCCATGAGACTCGCAGTTTCTTGTGTCAGTTTCTTTCCACATCGTGGATTGTTCCCTCTCCCTCCTATACCTCCTCCTCAGACTGATCTCTCTTGAGATCTGCCTCTGCAGCGGATGTAATTTTCRTTTCAATAATTTCATTCCTCTTCACCTTCCTGCTTTTACCTCTCCCCATTCATTGTCATTGAAAACTGAGGAAATATAGTCCTTTGCTAGTTGGACTTTATTTAAATTKTTTAATTCCTACTCTTGTTATCTCACCTTCAGTGAATAGCAATGCCATTTCTTCTTTCCTTAATCTTTTTTTGCTGATATGGTTGAGGGTATTTGTCATGTGACATGTCGTGTGTCATGTGATAATTTTTTGTGTGAGTGATAACTCAGCTGTATTGTGGTAGTTCTCTCTCTGTCCATTCACTTTCTCACTTTCAGGATTCTTCAATGTTATTTCTGTTACTTGCAGAATCTCCATTTAACTCAAATATCCCTCCTGAAGTAGTTATTCATCCAGTTATATCTAACATGTGTTTCTACTTGCTTGGAAAACAAATGACATACTAATTTACAACTTTGACAAAGCAGTTCCAAGCCTGCCATATATTTAAGTCCTGGAGTGCTTCAACCCAATTGACATCTCTCACTAATTTCCTTAATTGCCTACAGAGTGTATCTTAAATTTAAAAATCTTAACTGTAGATTTGTTTCATTTAAACTGAGTCAGCTTATCATCGGCACAAGGTTGCTTGTGTGACTAGGCCTTTGCAGCTTACCAAAAATAAGTCTAAAATAATCTATTAGGTGGTAGGCTCCCTCTRCAGTCAATATGGAGAGAATGAAAACTTCAGAAGTTGAGTCAGCCCATGCAAGTCTGAGTCTCTCTCTCTATCTGTTCTCAGCTTCTTTACTTAGAAGGACCTTAGTTCAAAGAGCTTTGGTGCCTTCCATGGATGTCCAACCTTTGGAGGCCACAATCTGCCCATTGTCACTTCCAGAAAACGAGGGCTTTTGTGTGCTTACTGATATTCTTTCCATTCTGCATGTAGGCAGTCAGTCTCCCATAATCACATAATTCCTGGCAGTGTGTTGTGTATGTGCATGTGTGAGGGTCTGTCTAAGGTGTTTGAAAGATATTGAGCCATATTCAGATTTAAGCAGTGATGTTTCAGGATGAACTTACGCTTTCCTAAAAAAATTTTTAATCCAAAGTAAGCTTGTTTCTTCTGTCCTATCATTTCTTATTTCTTTGCACTGTCTCAAATAGTTATTTTGGGTTATCAAAAGCATCAGTTATTTAACTGATGTATTGACATAATCATATATAAGTATGTTATGATAACTGTACAATACTAGCTTTCTGTCTTTACCCTATTTCTATCAGGTTTGGATTTAGCAAGGAGTCAAAGGAGACTGCAGCTTTCCCACTAGCAGCACTTAGTGAGGTGCATGCTCCCTTACAGATGCTACTGTAGAGTCCCCTCTTGCCCTTCCCTGCTTCATACATACGCTGTAGTATATTGAAACCTTATTTTTACCTCTCCTAAACCACTCATATCATTCATTCATTTCAGCTCCTACAGCAATTAACTTGCTCAAGCCCAATCCGGTTTTCTAAAACCAAGGCAGGGCCTATAGGAATAGATGTGACTATCCTGCCAGTTTGGGTGGCACAGGAAACCAATGATATAAATGCTCTATTTATTGCTTCACTGAGATCCATTTTCCTCTTGTTCTTTTTCTTCTTCACTTTCTCTTCTTCAGTTGCCTTTTGACTTCAGCTTTTCTCTCTATTGTTTTTTCTAAATATCCTGCATCTCCTTCCCTTTTATTTTCACATGTCTTTCTAAGAAAAGTCAAAAACTCTGCACATGATCAAATTAAGTTCTACAGGGTCTGAGCATATTCAAAATGAAGGTGATATCTTCTGCTGTAAGCCCTGCCAGCTGCCATGATAGTTATAAGAGCCAAGGACAACCATGTCCAGGCTGATGCRTTAGGAGGCCTCCAAGCCTGTCACTATACGTGAATCTTTACCTGCCTGCAAAAGGAAGCAAATATGTAAAAGTAGTCTGTGTTGTTGCTGGTCTTAMTACTAAAAGACATGCCACTGCCTTAAAAGTGGTAATCTGAAGTCCTAGGAACTTCTAGATTATTCTTTCTTTATCTAGGTTATTTCTTTATTTTTCTATATTATTTATATTTCTATATTTCTAAATAATATATTTCTATATTATTTATATATACTATTTATAATATTTCTATATTATTCCCGCTGTTTTGTTACAGGAAGTGCCTTGATTTATAATTTAACTTACAGTATGGCTTTACTGGAAGAGTGCTGAGCTATGTAATCTAGCAAACTTTGTAGCTCCCAGGGGACAGTCTCTGAGGGATTTCAGCAAGAATTTCAGTTTCAGTTTAAGTGCTGCCGGTCAGAGAACATATCTTTTCCTGATCTAGAAGTAAAGCTCATGCAAACACAGATTTTTCATTCCTGAAGCTGAAGCAAACAAAGAGGCTCCAAACCTAGCTCATTTTTGGATAAATGTAGACTTTCACAGGTTTCCCACAGACACAAATTTCAAGCTTCAAAATATAGCACGAGCTTTTAGTACTAAACTTCCAAGTGCCTTGCTGCCTAAATTCTAAGATACAGTTTAGGTAAAAAAGGGACATCTGGGGCTTCTAGGATTTAGTTTCTTAGTTCTGCGTGAAAGCTCCATGGAAGCCTTGATGTGCCTGAACTTAAAGTAATGTGCATGACTGAGCCGCCTTGAAATCGCAGTCTCTGAAATTTTAGGCCAAATTCCCTTGTGCTCCAGTGGAAATTCATTGAAAGTAATATATATCTGTGATTGAATGCCTTTTCAGGGTATAAGCATTCTTTCTGATGATAACCTATTGTACTGGGAAATTCTGTGCTGGTGGTACTAATGAAATAATAGAAATAACGAATATCCCACTGAGGGAATATTTGGTAAGTATGCAAATGTGAAAGTGAACTGAATAATAGGGTGCAGCTGGTTCTTAGTCTTATATTTGACTGTTGCTGTTCACATGCAGTATAACAGCCGTGCATGGGGGAGGAGTGTTAACATGATATTCAGCGAAGGCTGCATGGCGTGGGTGTATCACAGTTCCAGGAAGAGCCTGAGGTTATGGTTAACAGAGTTCACGCCAACTCTTCATTTTAAAATTTAGTGGCACGCTGCAAGTCTGCTGCTGACAGAATGAAGTTTTACTGATGCTTGACATGGTGACTAAGCTATTAGGCCCATCCAAGCTCAAAATATAAAGCTGTTTTCTGACAGCTTATCGGAAAACAAGACTAACTGCTCTTCAGTTGAATATTTGCTAAACCTCTACCCTTCCTCAACCAATATACATTCTAGTGACACACATTTTGAAAATCCACTTATGTATTTYACTTCGTTTGAGAATTCAGGCCTGCTTTCCATATAAACAAAGCCTAAGTTGTCTAATTATTTTATCAGACATCCCAAACAATTTGCTGTTAGTTCTGTTTTTTCTAGTCTTACAAATTTCAGGTAATCTCTAGAAACCACTGCTTGTAAAATTTAAAACAGACTGACTAATGCATGGAAAATATACTTCCAGCAAAAATCTTACATCATCAAGGGACAGATTTTAATATCTCATGCACCTTTCATCTCAAGATTTGGTGACTCTTTTCTGTGAAATGTATTTAATTGTTCYCGAAGCTCTTATGCAAAACAATCGCAGAACTCTCCTTCTTGTTACAGTAAATACATGCAGAAAACAACATAATTACCTCTAGAGCTTTAGTTTCTCTGCAGATGATGTGGAAAGTGTTTCTCATTCATTCTCTAAACAAGTTTTGTTTTTGTGTTAGCTTTTAGCACCTTTAAATACTGATATTTCTCATTCTTTATTTGGATTGCTCACTGTCCTAAAACAGGCAGTAAGAGCTATGAAAGAAATAAATACAAGGCAACGCATGAATGAGGTTCCTTATTTCTCCAGCTACTTTTAAATCTCTTAGTGTCACCATGTATTTTGTTGGAAAATACAATATTTTAAAAAGCTTGATGGGGAGACACTGCGACCTTTAAATATGGCAAACTGAATTCTTTGCTTTTATGCAATAGCCATAAAAATTTATTTTTCCATAGGTGCCTTTATCAGAAAAAATTGATTTAAGTTATTCATACCATAATGCATTTGAAACAAAAATTAACTGTTAACACATGACCTGGAAACTTACACTAATGAAAATGAAAAATGAAATACCCTACTGTTCAGCCAAAACTATCACTGACATCTGGAGGACTGGCTATTCCTTTGTCGGGTCATCATATTTCCTTCCATRACCTTAATTTTAGTCAAAACTTCCTGCAGTGAAGAGTGCTCTTCACTTGATCATAGGCCTTCTAATTTATTTCATCAGGGRAAAAAATCAGTTTTTGAATATTTCCAATATGGCATCATGCAAAATTGAAACAGGCCAGAACAATAAAATATTTTAAAATCCCCAAGAAACAGGTGATGCTGTTTTCTTCTTTTTTTTTCTTTCCTTATCTAGCACTGCATTTTGTAGACTTTTGCTTTGCCATTTCTGTGAGCTGTACAACTCTGTGATGAACATTATTCCTTCATCATCCTACCTTAGAGAAAGCTGCTTTATCTTGAAACATACATTTTTTTAAAAAAATTCACTTTGGCTCAGCAGGCTTAGGTACATGTCATCATGTACAAGCCTATTTTTAAAATCATAAAAATCATACTGAAAAGCAGGCGTGGTATAGACAAGAGTGCATATTTAATCATTAATAGTATAGTTACACTGTTCATAATCACTTTATTTGCTTTTTATGACAATGGGATGGATATTTCCAAAAGAATCACATTCTCCTGATATATAACTAATTGTTTTGTTATTAAAAGCTTAAGTAGTTGAAACGCCCTGTAAATGMAATCTGCATGTGAAACTGAACCTACACGTTCTACCCACGTCTTGGTGCTTACCAACTCATTTCATAGAGACATGTGTAGTCGCATCCAAATAGTTCACTGATTCACCTTTGGGTAATTCTGAAGTCATTCCTTTTCCTCAGGAGACAAACAGTCTGTTTTTTTTGTGACTGACTATTGCAGTGTTCACTGATGATTTTAATTGACTTACGTATCTTTCCAGTGGAGGAGAGACGAGGAAGCCAGCCATTCACACAGCCAGGCTCGTCCAGCGCTGGATTTGAGTAGGATATGTATGCTGCTACTTGTTGCCTCTCAACTGAGACCAGTACAAAGTAAGTGTGACTGTTCCTCCTTTCATCTGTATCAGATAGCAGAGGCTAACACAAGTATTACCCAGAATATTCATTGCTTTGAGGATAATCTGCTCTTTCTTCTATTACTGTTTCTGCAGTGTTTCCTCAGGGTCCAACTCTTCCTTCCTTCCCAGGGAAGCCTGTGCCTGAGGGCCACTGTTTTATCCAGTTTCATCCAGATTGCAGGGCTTTCACTATCACTCATATTAAAGGAAAAAACAAACTGAAGACAATAGACTGGAAAACAGATAATCTTAGGTGGCTGAAGTGTGGAGGTATAAATCTGATCTAGTCACATTGGGGTCCCTGTATAGTCAATAGGAAGAAATAGGCATTTTAAAGGCATGATTCATCTGACCTATATTCAGCATCTACTGTAGGTTAAGATGAATCATAAACTAAAAGTGCCTGTTTCTTTCTGTTGACTACAAGGAGAGTCTAGACAATAGCTCAGTTGTAGACAGTTATGTTCACTTTTGTTGCCAGTCAAAGATGTGCTGGGTAGTTACAAATGGCTTGAATTACTAAGATGGAAAGATTGTGTGTGGCAAAAAAATAAAAGAGAACTATTATAGGAAAAAAATGTCAGGGGAAGTGGACGCTAGTGTGAATCAATGGAAGAAAATAAGCAGAAGTAGTGAAACAGTAGAAAGGAGCAGGAAAGTCTGAGACTGGCTTCAGTCTGCATAAAGATATGACTATATTTGCAAATAATTTGACTCCATAAGACACATAGATTAAAACAGTTAGTGTGAGATCTTTATATCTGTACTGTATGCAGTGTGAGGATTTTATTTTAGACTTGATTTAGCATCGTTCTTAGACATCTCTAATATATCTATGACACATATGTTTTTAAGCTAACTGCAGGACCAGTCACTGGTCAGATTCTTACATCATCACAAAGAGCTGAAGCACATTTGGTGTACACCGACAACAGAGCTTCCAGTTATGCTTCTCCCAGAAGGGATCTTGTTTGTATACCCTAAAACCTGTCTGTGAACTCAGCCAACATGTAGGAAGTGGGGATGWCTGTGATTTATTTCCACATAACTGCTCTGAACCAATATGCTAGTGTAAATGCAGCCTAAGACAGATATTTTGCATATAAAATCTACAATTGTAATGAAACAGTCCTCTTGACACAACTGCCTGAAATCCCAATAGAAAACAGTAAGAAGTAGTTATCTTTGAGAGTTACCAGATCATTAAGGAAACAGATGAACTGAGGTGGATGAGATTGGCCACTGGAAGCCTTCCCAGGCACTTCACAGTCCCTGTTTGTTGTATGAAACATGTTGGGATGATCTAGCAGACTGGTGACCACTCTGGCAGTGCAGAACATGGTATGGCAGGTCTGGCTAGAGAAAAAGCAGAGGTAGGATATTTTTTATGAGAATAACGTGGCAGTGAAACAAAGACATACATTTTGAGCTCAAATCCTGGGAGGAGACTGAATATCATCTGTTCACCAAAAGTTGATCAAAAACAAAAGATGAGAAGGAGACAGGTGCAAAGAATGAAGAGATGACATGGCAAGTACTAGGAAATGAATTTCAATTTGAAATACTCTGGCGCTAAACTACAGTTTTACATTAGGCAAAGGACAAAACAATACATATGGATAGTTCTGTTTTCATTTGTACCACATTGTCCAGACCTTCTGTTGCTATGGTTTTGCACCACCTGTCTGCTCTCAAGAATTGTTTACCTCTCTGTACTCTGCTGTATTATTTAGATGGTTATCTCAGTGTGATAGATTGAGTTACTTCTCTGGCTTCATATTATAAGAACCTGAATTCTGTAAAACGTATTTGTTGATCCATTGTGTTACTCACTTATTTATGATTTTTTAAAGGAACTGTATATGTTGAACAACAAGTCTTAATCACAATAACTGCTTATTTGATAAGAAGCCAGACATGTTTTTCAGACATTTGGAAGAATGGTGAACATAAGGAAAATAATTACCGCGCAAAAAAAAACACAACAAAAAGTTGAAGCTGGTTTTCATTATCAACTTTGATATTTTTTCACTATGATRTATGGTTATCTTCTGTGTACAGGCACAAGGCACAGGGTTTTCTTTGTACAGTTGACCACCATGTCTAGAATGGCCGTTAAACCAAGTCAGTCTTGCTTTATGTATATGGGATATGTTTCTTAAAACAGCAGCTTTGCATGAGACTTAATTTCATCAGTTAGACTTCAGATAATAAATATTTGCATCAAATATAAAACTCATATAATTTTGTTCACTTATGGTTTGGAGTTAATGAAAATTGTGAGCCAGCTCTTCAGGTGGTGTGAAGCAATGCACTTCTATCAATCAGCYTTAGTTCAACTCTTTTCAGTCACATCTAAAGATATCAATTATAGGATGWCATAAACATTTCAAAGAGGAGTAGTTCTCTTAGCCTTGGAAAGACAGTGTGTCTAAGAAAGACTGCGATGAATTCTCATGCAATAGCATCAGCCAAATTGTTTGCTAAGTTCCATTCAATTATATCTGCAGAAATCTGTGGAAAGCAATGGAATATCTTGTAGCTTAATCAAAAACAACTTGATTGTATCCAAGGGGCTCATTGGAGCTCTGAAGCCCTCATTACTGTTGATAGAGTACAAATGGCAATGATCTTCCAAGCCCAGCTGGACTTTGTAGACATAATAGTTGGAAGTAACRTTTCTTTACTTGTAAGCTGAGTACATTTAAATGACAATTATTGACAGAAAACAACTGAGAAACCTTGTACTGTGATTTTTAAAGTTAATTTTTAAAACATGGCCATATTTTCAGCTCTAAAACTGTACTAACCTCAGGCATTACAATCATGTTTCACAAAGGAAGTCAGTGTAAGGAACAGGAAACTTAGGTAGGGCTTAGTCAGAAAGAGTGTTCCTGACTCTGAAAAGTCAAATAAAATAATGTCTCATTTCCAGCATCTGTACAGTAAAATCAATGAGCAATGGAGCATGTGCTGTTTATCTGATCATCCATTCATTTGTGTATCATCGGCATCAGTGATTACACCTCTCCCTTCAAAATTCTTTACTTAAACTTGATATATATGGATATACCACATAACCCTTTCCCCCTCACACCTAATAAAGCATGCCAGGGCTGAAAATCTTCAATAAGAAAACAAACACAACGCAGAGACATCAAAGGAAAGAGTTGCAGAAATTTTAGTAGAAAAAGTAAACTGGAAAATGCAGTAGAAAAGCAGTATTGCAGTCTTGTGGTATTGTAGTCCACTCCCAGTTCACCTGGAGAGAGTGAATGTCCTGGATAAACAGTTCTTCTTTCACCATATGAGAGTAAGTTTCTCTAAACCTTCACTTTTTCACCCTTCTTAATTTCCAAAGAGCATTCAGCCTACAGTTKCCTGTCACACTTTTTAGATGCTTCAGAAGACAATGGAAGAACTGTCTATAGACATGGTGTCAAACAGGGATTTGTGAAGGTCCCTATCCACTTCCCCCTATCACAGAGAACGGTGCTAAGTTGCTCATTCATCAGCAGACTTATCATATCCAGCAAGGAGGCAAAACATACCTGAAGGGAAACCAGACGATGAGACCTCTCATAGTACTGGTGCTGTCTGACATTGCTGATAGGTTTCAGGGAACAAGAGGTACCAAACTGCCACTGACACTGTGAAATTAAAATGATAATGCTTTATTATTAGTGGCCACAGAACAGAGTCACCAGAAAGGGGGTTCTTTGTACTGCTTAATAACAAGATACGGAACCTCCTTCTAATTTGAGGAGAGGACGAGGGAGAACAATTCCCAGAATTAGTATTTGAATGCTCATGGAGTTGCTGACTGCCCTGTAGTTACAGGTTAAAAGTGGATAAGCACCACTAGGCTCTTGCTAGTGTTGAGTTRCATAAAAACACGTAAGGTCTGTGTGATCTCTAATCAAGCATGAAAAGCTCAAATCCATGAAGGTTTTGTCTAAACATTTTTTGGGGTTTTAACTTTGTTCCTTAGAYGACATGGTATTTCTTACTATTTTAATAGTTCAGAGTCAATAGGTCCTCAGGGAACTACATTTTTTATTTCTTTCAGAGAAAAATGAATATCATTAAAAATAATTTTTGACAWGAATAATCATTTTTGATGTTAAAATACTATTTAGATCTTTAAATAAAGTATACACCACTGTAGAATAGTTCCCTCACAAAAAAAATTGAAATTCTTTGGCCTGCTTTACATAAGTTAAACTGCAGGATCACAGTAGTCTTCTCTGGTCTGAAATTCATGGACTATTTGCCATTTTCAAATGCCCTTTTGAATAAAATAAATAGAAAGTGTTTACCCCTTGTGCTTTGTTAGGGCACTAAAACATACAGAKTACAACAATTTTTTAAACTAATCCTTGGACTTTAATAGTTTACAATCAGTTAAATGTTTCCTCTGGACTGTATCACAGGATTTAATTTAACCACTTCTGATTTTTTCAGGAAAGGTGATGGCAGTTATTAATATTAGTGATTCTTCCAACAGAATGGGAATCCTTGCTTGTTGTGCCCACACAATCAAATTCTCAACTATTGTCCTTCCAAAATAATCTGCATCAACAATATAAAGAACAGTTTGTTCTGTTAAAAGCTAATACTGAACTAAATTTTTTATCAAGAAATTTTATTACTGTAGTTCTCTTTACTGCAGGTCTCATGTAAATGTGACTCCAACAGGTTGTAGCAACAGTGCTGCTTTTTATAGTAAGCAATTATTTTGCTATACAGCCCTCTGCTGGAGTGTTCAGATGGCAGTTTAAGGCTGTTTGCAAACAAGAGTTTGAGATATAGACAATAAACTACACCATCTTCCTAATCATTTTAGTTTGCAATATCCTCTGAATCTGTGAGACAATCTCTTTCATTCATTCGTTGTTCTAGAATCTCCAGCTAGGAGTAGAGAGAAGTAAAAGAATGGTGATGATCTTTGGATACTTTGGGGAGTATGCAATCTCTTGTATAAGATTTTGCCAGACTTTGTGGCCTCTGCAATTCAGCTGTAGGTTCCCTGCTTTGGTGGAGGGCATTCCTGCCATGATAGGTATATAGGGAGCAAACCTACCAGGCATTTCATTGCCTGTCTAAGCCAAGGCAGTTGATGAGACCTGCTGGAGATCAGAATCATTATCACGGTGCCCTTAACATCCTTGACTTACAGCTGGTCTGGCATGGAAGCARAGGTGTAAAATAGTTTCTGGAAATAATTCTAATAGATGGGACTGGAAATTTATGGCATTCTSTTCTCTCTGGGATATTTTACTGGGAAAGGTAAGAAGACAGGAGTTCTTTGCTTTTACCTTTTATAAACTGGGATTTATTTTGTACATACCTAGATACATACATATATATATGTATACAYACACATACATATGTATTTACAGTTTATGAAACAGATATTTTTATCAAGTACCTGGAAATACAGTCCCTAATTTAAGTCTCACCCACTGAGACTTGTGTTTTTACGGATATGCATTAATACTGCAGTGTTTATTTCTCAGATGCCCACTTTTGTTTGAGCAATCTGTCCTCATATGTGTCCTTAAAAGGTCCTCTATCTGCATCTAATCTGTTCTAAATGAACCCAATAAACTAAAACAGAACTGATAAGATTCCAGTAAACCAGGCTAGCTGGTTCCTAGGCGGGCTGTGTCTGAACTGCCCCTCTCCTGAATATGTTCAAGTAAGAAGGACTAGTTTGGAGTTTGTCCTTCAGTAAGGGATGGGGATGGGGATGGCAATCTCCATTGCAGACTGCTGGTCTGAGGGCTCCCTTGTCTAGCAGTGTATCTCTACGAGGGGCCAATTCAGTTTGCCTGTACAAACAGGAAACGTTGTACTTGCTTCACAACTTTAAAAGATTTTTTCTTTGGATAGCAACAATGAATTTCTGCATTTGGTAGCACTTAGCTGTTCTCTTGACTGTGTCTGGAGAGAAGAATGAGCCTATCCAGACATAAGTGCCAACGGCCCACTTCCTGTCCCGTTRTGGAAGAGGGCCTTTTCACCTCACACCAGTTCTATTTTTCATCCTTTTAATTCAGGAGAAGAGCTACAGCCCAGTTAGTAGAGACTACCTGGCCAAGGATAGCAAAAGGCAACAGGAACTTAGAAAGTAGTCTCCTTTTTGTAAGGCRTTTTCAAATAGTGAGCCAACTATTGCTATGTTTTTCTTTGGATGATGCAGTGTAATGTGTTCTTTGAAAATGGAGGGGAGAGAGAGAGTGGAAGGAGAGGCCCACTGAGTCCCAGAGGACCAAATTTTTTTTTTGTTATTGCTGTGGTCACCAGACAGTAAGGAGCCCAGGAGAGAGTGAAATTTATTCACATTACAAATTTTGACGGTAAGGTGGTGGAAGAGTCCAGCAATAGTGTCCATTTGTATGAACAGAGGGAAAGGAATCCTCTGTTTTCAGAGGACAAAAAGGTGGAGGATAAGGAAACTTTATTAAGAAGGAAGAAGGGTTGGGGCCGAATGAGAGAAAAGGGAATTCAGAATTTTAGTACTGCTCTTGTAAGTCCTGCTTTTGAAGGAGAGGTGAAGAATTTGTGGTGAATCCACAAAGGTATGATATATGGTATATACATAGAACTTACATGGCATTCCTTTTTTCGGAAATTGTCGGTAGATACTATGCACAAAGTTGTCATTGGKCTGGGCAGATACTCTCTGGTTTGGGTGGTCCTCTAGAAGTTCATGTAGCTTGTATAGGCTCCATTTTACTTGTGCATAGACTCTCAGGTGTGCAGAGCATCTTGATGTTTTCYGCACTTGCAATGACCCATTCTCACTGTCAAGGTCCTCAGAACACCCAACGGCATGGCTGACCAATATCTCGCAGCAGCTGAAAATGTTAGTGCACACTCTAGGAGTGCAATGGTCGAAAGGGCATAAACACATCCGTTAAGGGAGGCTGCCTTGAAGTGTGGATATTGTTATTTTCATCCACATAAGAAGATATATTGATCATTTTTAGTCACATAAGGAGGAAGGTGCCAGAGATTTGAAAGAGATCAGCAATGTGAGTATGGCTGGTGAAGGTGATGTATGAAACTGGCCCACAATGATGATGTATCACTATATGATTATAATAATCTCAGATAGATTCAATGAAGACTGTGAGTGTAGGGTGTTCTGTTGATAGTTTTGGAGTGGCTGGATATGGTGTTCTTATGGAACATGGCAGTGATGCCTGCGTTGTCATAAATCTTGTCAGGGATGAAGCAGATGGAGAACAGCCTTGCAGACTTCCTTGATAATGACAGCAATGAAAATTTACTAACTTGGAACTGCTAAGCCTCAGCTTTATATATGTCTGATAAAGCCAGTTTAGTAAAGTTGATGACCCTATTAAGGTAAGRGCCCAGAAAAGTGTGTGCTGCTGCTCTAGAGCTATCACCAAGAGTACTTGGCAAAGGGCTAAATGATGGATTTTTGCAGCCTGAAATCAGCAGCCTTCTGTTGATCATCTCCTGACTGCAGAAAGGTGTGGTTCCACACATGAGTGCTCAAGATACATGTCCAAGACCAGTTAAGGAAAGTTGGCTTTATCTTGGTAATGATGGTTTCCAATGACTATATTTAGACTATATTTAGATTATGTACTACACAGGATATAAGATGTGTCTCATGATGATTCTGATTAGGGCATGACGGCTCATTAAAAAAAGGCTGCATGATGGGGGTCCTGCCACAGGTAGCAGATTTACTTAATCCTTTACTTAGAGCTCTAGGGAGTCTCCTGCTCCCTTTCTCTCCATTCCCCCATCCTCTAGAGCTATAGCTTGTTCCGTTGTGCTACCACAACAGGATTAGCAAGGGTGCTGAGATCCTGGGCTGCTTCTTGGTGCAGATGGTGTTGTGGCATGGATGAGTCCAGGGCTGTGAGTTCCTGAAGGTCAGCAGAGCAGTAAATGCTGTCCCTGCAGGTGGGCCATGTCCTGTGAAGTGGGATGAGGCATGGTGGAGGTTGCCTAAGGGCCTGCTGCACAAAAATAGGTAGAACAACCTAGAGAGCAATGTTCTCAATGGGATAACCTTTGAAAAAAGYTTTGCAGACTATAACAGCTTGCAATATACTGATCTTTCTTTAGACTTTATTAAAAAAATAAAAAAAAAAGTGCAGGAACACATTAAGAAAGTCATATTAAAAGAATCTCTTAAAACCTTTAAAAACAAAATTAAATTAATTGCATAAATTGTTCACTCTCAAATTGATTTGGTTTACTCTTATAGAAAACTTCCTGTCAACTGAAAACTGCCAACTGCAGACACTCACTTGTTGTCAACATGATAATGTATTTCCTGAAAGTACCTGCTTCARTTTAGATGACTGAATGGAGGATTGGTAGTAAAGTTGAACCTTAAAGGAATAAATCGTTCCTACTTGTTACTTTTTAAAAAATCATGCTCAAACAGAGTATCTTGCAACTTTCTCTTATCCTTGCATTCTGACCAAAAAATTAGTGAAATCTAGGTCATATATTCCTGAAAAAATAGTATTTACTTCAGCCCATGGTAAGACTTTGTTTTTACTGTATTAGAGATTTAATCTGAGTCTTTACATCCTTTAGAGCACAGTATTAGAAAGGACCAGTCATCTGATGAAGCAGGCTATCKCTTTCTTACATTTTCTGTTACTACTGATCAGATGCAGTTTGTGTACAATATAGAAAGCAGACTGCTACTGAAAAAAAGAACAAAAGGCAAATCATTGTAAAATCTGAACTGCCAGAATTAGGCCGTCATGTTACAAAGTGGTAATTCTTTTTGACAGCCTCAGCTGTACCAATCATGACATTCGGCAAATTAGCCAGGCCAAGAACAAATAAAAAGAAGAAACAGGTGTGAAACCAACTTCCTGCCTCCCAGGATAAATACATTGTACCCCGAAGGGCAATGCACCTGCACTATTGTTTCTGGTGAGGGGGGAGAAGCTTTTAAGTGCAAATGCACTTGAGACTCGATAAAGATGAGAGACTTCTCTATAATTTGAATGTAAACGGGCATTTTCTTTTATGATCGTTTATAATAAGTTAACTCTTTGAGGACGCATTTAAAACTGTAGCTTGAATAAATGATTGCTCTGAAAGGGAAGGTGAAATGTGGCTAATCAGAAAGCCATTTCTAGGCATGCCACAAAAATGAGAGGGACTTAGCGTTTTAATTCTGAGCATGGTCTGCTTCTCAATGTTGTCCTCCTGGCCAGAGACATTCAGCTCCGTGGTCAGCTGCCAGCAGGATTAGCAGAATGAACCCACCACCATCATGCTGCTGAGCCTTTGAAGGAGTCCCTTTCCCTGCCAGATGATGTATCAGGGTGCTTGACTGCCTGCATCTATTCACAAGAATCAGATGAGAAAGAGAAGACTGGGAGACAAGGGCACAGCAGCAAGGAGGCTGCAGTCTGCACACCCTAATGAGAACAGCTGATCTGTGCTTAAATTCTGCTTGTGCCTTGGAGCACTGTTATGGGCAGACAAAAGAACAGGAAGGGACATGGCTGGGATTTGATTCTAAGAACTCTAAAGGCTCCTTCCCACAAGCCCAGTCATATGTGTTAGTAAGACTGATTTCTTGGATTTCTTCTCCTTTGGCACAGATATGRTTTTCAGAGGCACATTTTCATAAATCCATCTTTGCATACATGAAGATCCGGACCAACAGTGTGACTGGAGGTTTGTATCCCTGATATCCCCAGTTGTAATAGGAAGGGTCAAGGAGAAGAGAGCTCAGTCTCCACTGAGGATTAGGGACTTATTTCTCCCTCATATACATGGTTTGGAATACCTCTGCATTAGGGGACATGGAGTGGGTTTCATTGTGAGTAACATCATTTACCACAGTTTTGCCTTGTGTTGTTTGGTTCCTAATTCCTCGTGATTTTTGGTGAAGTTATTCTCAGAGCTGGCATGCCCTGAACAAGCCCAGCTCCTTGTGTGTTCTGAACTACGATGAGTGATGTACGAGAATTAAGTTATTTCACAGAAATGTTTCCGTTTCTTAATATAGGGTTGCTAAGTGAGTATTTTTACACAAGGGCTCAGATATTTTATTAATTTAAGCACATACAGGCGGATGGGTACCTCCTCCACTTTCCACTGTTACTTGGTCATCGTTAACCACAAAGTGATCGCAGTGACAAAAATCCCWGGGAATTGGGAACTGTACACTCTTTAYGTCACACGAACATGCCATTATCTGGAGCAGTCTAGGGCCAGGTTATATGCAAGGTGGAGAARGTGAGCTGTTGCTGTGTTAACATAAAATTATTTGTGATAGTGTAGGTGATGGACTTGGTGTAGGCACTGGTAATAATCAGTGCAACATTCTGATTTATGTTGTACAGAATGAAGAAGAGCTATGGAAGAGAGATCTATGTACGACACTCCCATTACTGTAGCAGTTATCTCCAGCTAACAAGCAGAGCTGAAAATGACTGTTTTACTCTAAGCATTACTCAGAAAGAGATACACACTTGTAGTGATGATTAGTGCTTGATTGCATATGACTTTTTTATTTATTTATGATTTTATTCTATGGGAAATATGACAGAAAAGACTTACTGATGTTCTGTGAGTGAGCACAAACACTTCTATCGTTTTAACATCTGTCACTGAGCACAATTGATAATGGTGACTGCTATTATGGCATCTTCCTCCCCTTAGCACAAGGCCATCTGGGATTTGTGTTATGTAAGAGGATTAGCATTTTTGCTTTCCTCTGTTATTTAAAGTATTCCTCAGAACTAGTTTTTTGAATAATAACAGCAACAATAATAATTGGGCTATCTTCTGTGGGGCTTTCTAAAAGGAAAAGTCTGGAATTCTAAAGCTACTGCTCTTAAGTTGAACACCTGGCTTTGCCATTTGGATTTGAATGGGATTCACTTGAAATAGCATTTTTCCAAGCTGTGATGGATAACACCAGTGGAAGGCTGGGTGAGATGAAGGATAGAGCATAAATTATCACAAATGGATCAGTTCCAGCAAGGAAACAATTGTGATTTCCTTTTCCTCCTCTCAGACCTGATTATTCATCACTTTGTTTATAGGGAATACCTCAGCCTGAAATCCTATCTCATATAATTATAGGTAGGAGTGGCCGGTAATCTTGCATGTTAAGAAAGTCTGGTTTCTACCCTGGTTTGGGTTGCTTATTGATTTACAATCGTTGAATTTTTTKGGCTGAAATTTCTCCAGTTGAGTGACTTCTTAAGTTGGAGAATTTTGAAAAATTCTAAACAAAATATGTGGCTATTTTTTAGAACTAACTTAGGGAAAATAAGAAATTTTACGTTAATAAAATACAATGCTTTAACAGTGTCACTCAGAAATTTTAGTGCCATGTTAGCTGGAACTGAGTATTGTAAGACAGAATTAGGGACAGAGGGCTGGTGGGGAGAATTGTGTTTTTAGACATGTGACAATTCCAGAGTTCACAGAAGCTTTTCAAATATAGCAAAACTCTGTCTTTGAAAAATTTGAGTGCGATGGAGCCCTAAAGTAGCCAGAGCTTTGAAGTAGATCGGTGTTTCCTTATAGAGAACACATTGAGAGAATAAAAATGTGTTTTTTTTGTTGTTTTTAATTCTGATGCTAGCCTTTATTTGAACAAACATTGTAATAATTAACTTTTTTAACTGGWGAAACTCAGAGCAGATGGAATAAAAGTAAGAAGAGTGGTACTTAAATCCCSCTCTGCCTACAATGTTCTTGCAATCTTGCTTCCAGTTTCTTTTAGTGATTTTCTTGGTTGTAACAAATTCCACATAGTTCCTTCTGGGTCTTCCCTGAAAAATCTTTTGGTCTGACACCTCTGTGGCCTGTCCATGTGTCCGCTGCTTGCTCCTCCCAGCTGTTACTCACTCTTTGTTTSCTGTGTTGCTGTGCCTGCTCCACCATGCATTTGACAAAATAAAGRTGCTTATATATGGTCTGAGGAGGAGCCATATCTTCCACTGCTTTATAGAGGGTTCCACCTGAATCAGAGCACACAAATTAAAGCAAGGTAGACAGTCACAACCTTTTAAAAGACCAGAGCATACAATACACAGAAACCTGCAAACAACCACATAAAATAGACACTAGCTGTCACATTAAGTTCATCCAGTCCCACTGGAGAAATTGTAGTCCACAGCTAAAGACTCCAAGGATTCCAAAGACATTATGTGCTCTAGTCTCTCACACATCCTGACAAAACCACACATATAAAATCTTCCCAGCAGAGCTTAGTGAATACTCAGTAAAGCATACAAGACTTCTTTTGTAAAGGCTGCTCTCCTGCTGGCATGGGAGCAGTCTGGTGGGAAAAAAAAAATGAAGTAGTCATAGCCTATGGACTGGGTGCTAAGGCTAGAACTGGAAGAAGAGCAATGGTTGAGGGAAGACTGGTAACTGGGGCCTGGGAGCTTAGCAGGGAAGGGCCTAGCTTTAGTATAATACTGTTAGAATTTGGATGGGGAAACTAGAAGAGGAAGCAATGAATGACTGGAGCAGGAGACTGTGACTGAAATTGGCTGGGGTTGGAGGCTAGGGCTGGAACAAGCAGCTTGGGCAGGGAAACGGAGGACTGAGAAGTGGCAGGAAGCTCGGTGTGTGTCAGCAGTTACTCCCGTCACAATCTGCAGCGAAGCCAGAAATCTTGAGCCCTACTATTTCTCTGCTGCCAGCAATTTTTATGAAACCTCTAACGGATTTGCCGCTACTAATGGTAAGTACATCAGACTGACTTCTACTGGATCGGACCATCTAACCCAATATCCTGTCTCTTATAGCAGCCAGGAGTAAAAGCCTAGGGAAGACTATAGGAACAGACCCACAGAGCGTAAGTCTATGCATTCCCAGTTACYGTGGTTTTCAAGCAAGAGAGTCCTCTGCAGTAGATATAAAGTTTTCAAGTAGCTGCTGACTCATAGAAATGTCAAAATAATGTCACATGATGGCTTTGCTTTCTTTTCAGCTAGCTTCTTAAAAGAACATTAGGAAACCACACGTAAAAACAGATGTTCTAATGTTGTGCTATGAAGCACTGGCAAAAGGCGCTCTTAGCTTGCTTCTTCTCCCGAAGTTTGCCTTGATCCTTAGCTGCATGATTACACGCTTGTTTTCCACAAGGCTTCTCACTCCTTTAGTGTTGAAAGTGGGCTTGACATAGGGGTACATAGAGATGAATCAATGCAATGAACGGTCCTGCTGTCTGCCTCAATTGTGGCCAAAGTTAGAAGCTGGGAATAGAGAAAGATTGCTGCAGTGTGAATTAGCAGAATTTTTCCTGAGTAATAGGCCTCTTTCACTACCCCCAAAACTAGCAATGCTACAGAAGTCATTTAAATGAAGTTTTTTAAGGGTGGTCCCTGTAGATTAGATTAATCTYACCTTAATCTAACCTAACTTTAGGGGCCTAAACATTTAGACATCTAAATCGAAGTTAGTTATTACTGGTGCCTGAGAAGAGAAACAAACTCTTGTAGTGGATCTCTGTCTTTAACCTATTTTAGGATGAGATTAATTTGGAGGTGCTTATTTCTGTCTATTGATTGTAACAGGTCTCTGAGAGCCCCAAACAGTTGAGTGCTACTTCACTCACCTTGAATTTTCTTTGTTTGTGACTATGAGGCAAATGTATTTATGTAAAAGTATTGGATTCTCACAGCTTCTTCACTCAAAAAGGATGTACAAAAGGATTGAAGCTGCAAAATATGTATCAGATAAGCTTACACTGAATGATCCCTGTCCATCCTGTGTGCAGAGTAGTTACGCTTATAACTCTAATTTTCTTTTATTTATGACTGGAGATTTGGCTGTATAGCRCACACACATGCGCACACATACACAAATTTGTATAAAGTAAGTATAAAACTATCTGTACAAAATTAGACATACTTTTTTTTTTTTTTTAATCTTAACAGTGTTGCAAAAATAATCTACTAGCAATATGTCTAGCAACATYGGTAACATGTCTGAGGTGAATCACTTTGTCTGTGATGTAGAGTTAGCTGTATAGGTGTCTCTCTTTTCTGGCATGGCCATTATCTGATGTGAAGACTCAAGATTACCACAGTGACCCAGGTTTACTCCCTAAGTCATTGTCCTAAGTGTGCAAAATGTTAGGATAATTTCTCTCTTTTAGGAAGTGTAATATTTTGAATAAATGATAAAATGGAAAGCAAACTGGAATCAACATAGAAATACTAACAAAGTAAATCAAGTGATTACAGCACCCAGTGTACCTAAGGCGTAGGTTCAAATTTCTGCTTTGGCTCTGGCAGAGAAAGTTGAATCTGGAACTGGTGAGTGAAGTTTTACTGTGTGCAAATTCATGGATTCTCTCATTCTGCTTTTATTCATATAAACAGGAAACTTGAATCTCAAGTTTTCTTCAGATACGGTTTGGAAACAATTATAAAAAAAAAAGTAACAAATTTTTGATTGACAGCTAGACGAGGAAGCAGTTTTTCATGAAGTTAAATTTCTGATCATCGCTATGYACAAACACCATAGATCTGAAGAAAAAAATATCCCAGTTAAACTTCTTTTCAAGTTTTGTCCTAACTTCATATCAGCCAGACAGTTTTTCTTTTGCTATTAAGTATCTAATATTMTTGATCATGTCTGCACTGTAGTTATATTTTACCAGTGCAACCAACATTTTTTACAGAATCTGTCGCAGAATCTGACTGAATAGAACAGAATAGAAAAAAAGAGAGAAAATTATTTTATTGGCTCAGCAGATAGCAAAGTTATGCTATCTGTACTGCAWTATTTAGGCAGATATGCAGTTTAGTAACGCCTTCCTCTTTTCTCTCCATTTTCTTGGAACCAGCTCACAATTCCCATTGGGCCTCAGATTTCAATAGTGTGCACAGCGTAATTTTTCTGCACAGTGTGTTTTCAATAAGAAACGGAGTACATTTTTGCTCCTTGAAACTTCCCAGTTCTGTCTCTGTGCTGGTGGAGTCATTTTGCATTGTGTTCCTGCTTGAATGAGTAAGAACTACCTTATTCCTTACTGAGAACTGGATTGCAAGGAAGCTAATCCTTTTTTGTGTGTTGCCGTTTTCTCMTTTGGAGGTAGTGCGTATTGTTAAAAATCTTGGCACTGCTTTCTGCCCTGACTTTTCATGGAAATCCATGTGCCAGATACAGTCAGAGAATGTTTTTTCCAGCTGTGCACTTTTTCCTGATATACTAATATGCTATTAGAACAATGTGGTGGTAACGTGGAGTAGTGAAGTTTGGTCATTATAACTCCAGAAGCCCATGATAGCATTTTTCAGTATGACTTTGAAAGAAGCTTTTATTGCCCCACCCCATACTTAACTGGCCTCCATTCATTATAATACACACCACAAAGAGTAAGTCAGCAAAAAGATAGGAGGGAGGTTTAGCAAGAGGGTTCTTTGAGAATATACTCTAGTCTATAAAYATGTGAGACCTTAGGTTTCTTGCTGTGAATGTGCTGCAGAACTGGAGCCCAACTGCTTGTGCTGAGGTCTGGAYGTAAATGCTAGTATTTTCCTTAACATTTTGCAAGAGAGCATTGTCCAAGTGCATTGTCCAAATAAGCCACAGGAGATATTAGTGTGCAATCTGGTGAATTGTAGCATATAGCTAGCATGCTAACATTGTATTTTAACATGCGCACTCATATGCTTTTGAAACTAAGCTTTCTTTTATATGTGTGTGGCGGGGGAGGAGCGAGAAAAGAATCTAGCAGTATTGGTAAAATACTTTTAAAAGAAAGATACCTTTGGAAATATAGCCAGATGTAAAACAATGACTGAGGTTGAAAATTTGTCACTGAATTTTTTCCCCAAAGATCACACATAGGTTGTTTACTGTCCCCTCTACAGCTGGTCAGGGCTGTGATTTTCAGCCTGAGAAAACCATTACAGTAGGATTTGCTTTTTTGTAAGACCTAAAAATATCTAGTTCTCAGCTAAAATCCAAGTGATGTGTTTGTGCGAGAAGCAGGAAGCATAGGAGCTAAAGGAATGATAAAAAAGCTTTTCTCTTTTTGTGAGTTTGTAAATATGTCAAAATACCCGTAAAAACTTGAGCTAGYTTACGGTCAAAAACAAAAAGACCCATCTTATGAATGCAAGAAATATTCCCTTCCCTGATGTCTCTTTGTTTTTCTTATTTTACTAATATGAAATGTTTTCATTTTACTCTGAAATCCTTCTTTTCCTTCTTTTCCTGTTTTTGACATGTAACCCTTAATGCTGAGGAGCGTCTACCAAAGCAGTGGAGATCACCATAAGAAGATCACATGCGACACYTTGCTATCAGACAAGCAATGAAATTGCATCAAACATACATCTAAAATTGAATTGACAGAACACACRAATCTTGCAGTATTTAGATGCCCATTTGTACTGTAAAATAACAGTGAATTTGTTACTTTCTTTCAGTGTTATAAAGCTCCATTTTGTATCGCATTTTGGCACTCCGCATAAAACAGGCTGTAAAATGTCACCTATCTATCTCTCTACAAAACCAAATGATTAAAACATGACTTCTAGAAAGTGATCTAGTCTTGATTTCAAGATATTGGCATATTTTTGATCCATCACTTGGTTGTTTATTCTCATGATTAATCGTTCTCCCCCTAAAGATTTGTACCTGATTTCAAATTGGAAATTCTCTGATATGAATTTGCAGCTATTGATTCTTGATATACCATTCCTCCCTAGATCAAATAACACTAGAATTTCAAATTTAATGGATATCTGTAATTTAAGGAATACTGAATGTTAAATGGTATCAGGAACTTCATTAATCCAGCAATGTATTTCTACATAACATTCAGGTCACCTCTCATTCCTTCTTCTGAGAAATGAGAGATTAAGCTCTTGAATGAATTCTTTTAGACTTCAAAGGGTAGTGGTCGTTCTTATCTAAAACCTCCTAATGTTTTCCTATGGCCCTATAGAAATTATAAACCCCAGAAGTTATTGCAGTAGAGGTTCATCGATATTATTCCTCTAATGTAAAATAAATCCCCTGCTTTACTCCTGACACCACTTTCATACAGCCAACGATTTCATTGGTTCTTTTTATTATCTTCTTGGTTCTCAATGTACTTAATTTACGCTTTTTTTTTTTTTTAGTCAAAAAGTTAAATCAGAAATCCCAAACATATTAGGGAACTATACTGCATTATTGTCTCTATCAGCCAAACTATAATCTCGTTCAAATACTGCAATACTGTTCTTATTGATTTTTTCCATCAAAATATGTTGACATAAAACYACAATAATTACATACCTATGAGTTAATTCCCTTGCAATTTTATCCACATAGGCTTTCATTATTTAGCCCAGTTTCAGGCCAGCTAACTTATGCTTACCCGGGTCCTTTCATTTCCCTTTTTAAATACTGCCCCAACCTTGTCACTTGTAATTTCYCTGCTATTCAAAAATTATCAACAAGGCCAGAAGTTGTTTTCCTGACTCTTTCAGGACTCTCAAATGTRGGATTAAATGAAGGCCTGGCAATTCAAAATTGTTATAACCTGGTAGATACTGTTTAATGTTCTTATCAGTTAAAAAYGGAGTAGGAAGTATTTCTTCATTCACATGTTTTATGAGTACATCCAATTACTCTCCAAACAGAAAACAAAATTGTTAATTGAACTTCTGCCATTTCTGTCTTTCTAACAGTTAAATGAAGAGTTTCTAAACAGCTAGAAAACTAAGTGTTAGGGACAAGATAGCAGGTGGATACAGACAAGCAGAGAGAGGCAGAGCACAAGAAACTGTATTAGGTCATCGGGGAGATGGTGATCTCAGCACACCAGCTGCTGAACCAGCGTCAGTCTCTGGCAGACACCATGGAAAAGGAGCATTTTAAGATAGATTTGAAGGACAATAAGTAATTGAATAAGTTTGCCTCCCTGACTAAGCTTTTGCTGTCTCGTATGTTGGGGCAGATGGCACCTACCTAAAGCATATTTGAGTAATTTATCAGAGAAATTGAAGTTGAGACATGGAGAGGGCAGATCCAGTTCTTGTCGCCTTGTTACCAAGTTGTGGGTAGCATCATTCTTGTTGAACTACTTAGCAACACACTAGCTGACAGAGTTTTGGGGCTTTTTTGAAATAAGTTTAAACCTCCTCCTCTTGTACAATTAGCATTTTCAAGTAGAGCTGAGTTAGTTGAAGCAGATGGTTTATCTTTTTTGGTAGTGCATCTAGTTGGACAAATGAGACTTATATCATTTCTACATCTTCCTCTCTCTTGCAGTGCTTRCAAAGTCATTCCACATTTTACGCACCGTGTTTTGACTTATTTAATGCAGACGTACTTTCCCCGCAGTAAACATGATTACCCAAATACTTTAACTATAGAGCTTCTGCTTTCCTCTCTGGTATAATTAGTCACACTGCACTCACACTGCATTTAAAGGCGAGGGGGGGGAGGGTGGAGAGAAGGGGGAACCCACACATGAAGCATCTTGCAAATGTGCCTATAATCCCATACAGCTGCTTTCTTCACTTTATTCTCTTTGTCTGCTTATAGAACAAAATTGCTGCAGCTGGGCAGCAAACTGAGCAAAGTTGCAAAGACACCTCTCCTTTCTTTTCTTTGTGGAATCCACCCTTTCAGGTGTCGAGGGATAGCTCTTGATTAGCAATAGCTTAACATGGGGCTAAGTTTTCTTGGATTCTAGCATTGAATAACTTGGCAGGATTTCTATTAGGTTTGAATTTCAAAGCCAAAAGAGTGATCTGAGATCGCATACTGGCAGTTCCACAGTGGTAATTTCCATGTTAAAAGAATACTTATCACCAGCACCACAGCGAAAAAGGCAGCTTTACACAGAAAGGGCCTCTTGTGAAATTAATTTGGTGTTTATTTTATTAAGGAGACATTTCCAAATGCTTTTTTTTTCTCTTATAAAGAAAACTATTTCAAATTTTGCAGATTTTTTAAAGCAAAGATTTGATTATTTAAAAAATATTCACAAAAGGGTTTTTCATTTTTGTGGCCAATATTCTTTTCTTTTTCATGTTTGCTAGAAAAGGAGCAGGAGACTGAAAAGGAAATGATCTATGTAGATTCGGTAAGGTACTGGCTCGATCAGTTTGGATGTTCTAAGTTGAGTAGAAGGTTTCCTTGAAAGAATATTGAAGCCATTTTTAAATTTAAAAAATACTCTATTTGGCAATATAACTAATGGATAAGAAAGGAAGAGTATGCATGTTAGAAAAAGTCCAAGTGCATACAAGATTTTAAAAAAATAATTGTCATAATCARTATGATTTTCTGATTAAAGTACTGGCATAAGAAACAGGATGCCCTGAGAGATTCACTTGACCGAAAGGAAGCTCTGAACTAGTAGTTGCCTAGACTCTTTTTTTAGTCAATAGAAAGGAATAGGAATTTCCAGGCCTTGTTCATCTAATATAAAAGTAGGTCTCTAATATAGGTTGGCTAAAAAATGTCCAATGCTATGCTTATTTCTGTCTATTTACTATAAAGAAATTTTGAGCAACTTGCTCAGATGTAGTCCTTTAAAGCAAATTGAGATTAATCTTGCCCTTTGGTCTTTATCTTGCTCTGGCACTAACTTACTCTGTTGCCTTGAATAAATCACTCCCACTCAATGTCTTGTCTGTTTGGACAGTGACCTCCTGTGACACAAGGTGATCTCATGCTATGTGCTGGTCTAATACTCATTTACATACAATGAATAAAAGGATTTAGAATTCTTTAAAGAATTAACATACCCTAAAGAAGCAAGAAGCAACAACTATTTATTTGCTCTCATAGACTTAGGAGTAGAAGCTTTGATGGACGAGTTGGGGAAGAATAAATGCTTCATGGAGAGCTCTCAGTCTCCAAATATCAGTGAGGGAAACGGGGTTAAAGAGCAGCATCCTAACAGAAAATAGCCTCTAAGCAACATTTATTGTATCAAAAATAAAAAATAAGACTTGGATTATGTAAGACTTTGAGCTCTGACATGCACTTCTGCCTGCATCTGCTCATGCATACATTACTCCTGATGGCAGTTAAAACAGACTACCTTTTAAAGTAATGGAGGTTACTGCAAAGTATACATTAAAGTTTTTTGACCTCTGAGGTTATTAATATTGATCTGTTAATACAATAAAGTAATAAGCTTGACAAAAATATGCATGAGGCTGAATAGCTCCTGAATGTTGCAGAAGGTCTTTTCATGCCTTGAGAAAGGACAGCATGAAACGGCAACCACAGAAATGAAAATGGAGAATGAAGAAAGCAGTGGGGYTGGGATCACCAGTTCAAGAAGGTGACACAGCATTGAGAAATGGGATCTGAAACAGAGTCAGTGGCTGAATACAGGGCATTGCTGAAGAAGAGTATCTACACACATGATAGGTAAAGAAAGAAATATYAAATAAATAAAGAAACATCAGGAAGTAATGGATGGAGTTCCAACAGCCTGAGAGTTTCTGACTTTGAAGAGAAAGATTGCAATGTTTCTGAACTACCCTCTTGTCATTTAATCAAAAGATATTTTTCATATATCATTTATTTTTAGAAGATAGTGCAGCTACAAGAAATGCCTAGCTATGCTACACATAGATGTTTTTTATTATACAATAATCAAATGATAATTGCTTATACATTTGAAAGAAAAAGCTTGATTCATTTAAAAGAATGGCATCCAGAAGATGGCAAATGGTTATTTTATTAGTACAATTTTGTTGGTAGAGTTTTATTCATATAATTATTATTTTCATTCCTTCCTTGACCCATTCTTACAATCTTTCTGTGCTTGTCTATTTTTGCATTTTTTTCTTTGTTTGAAGAAGGCTATCAGTTCATTCTCTACGTTACCTTCAAAGCAGAACATAAATCCAGCAAGCATTAGGACTGAACTTTCAACTCAATCCTGTAAAAGTAGATTTAGAATTAARCAAAGTTAGTTTGACTGTCGCTGAATGTAAACAAGTGGAATAACTTCATTATTTTCAAGCTTTGCCCCTACAGTAGAATAATTCACACTACTTCAGGGAAATGACACCTGCTAATTAACCACAAGCAGACAAAGCACTTTATAACAGCCATAATCAGTCATTTTCTCCTTCAGTTAAAAAAAGAGAAAGATTAAAAAAGAAGAAAAGATCAAAACTTTTGTRTCAAGATGTTTTCATGAATCATCCTCTTGAGGAAACTTTATTGCTTGAAGTAGATTAAACTATAGTAAGTCACACATCTGTTTAGAATAGGGATTAAAAAAAGGTAAATATATACCCCATTGTGCTTTATATAAATGCATGTTTGGGACAGTGAAGTAACTTAGCTCTGACAAAATGTAGATGTTTAAAGTGGTCAGTATGAATAGAYAGTATGTATTTCTTGGATATGATTCATCTTACCGCTAAAAGAAGTTTCCTAAAATGTCAGATACACTGTAAATTCTCTTTCTTTCCATTGAGTAACCTTGCTTTTGGTGTACACATCAGCACTGTAGATGTCTCTAGTTAAGTGGTATGAATCACAATCCAGTAGTTCTTTCTCCAAATAATTTAAATTCAACATATGCAAGAGAAATAAAGTGGGGAGAAGTTAAGTATTATCACTCTTTTGAGAGGATATGGCACAAAAAGTAAAATTATTGCCTAAAGATTCACTGAAAGTCAAGGTAAAAATTAGAAGTTAATCTCAAACACCTACAGTCTTGGTTTAGGAATATTATTTTATTTTATTTTCCTATGCTTTCACATTTGGAGGAACTGCAGGATTGATGAATGAGTAAAAGTTTCTGTAAATCCTAATTTCTCAATTAATTTGCTGTAGTTTACAAGGTATTTTACATGTCCTGTTGGGCTACTGCATTAACCAAGACTGTACTGATGCTCTACAGAATTGAGTGAAAAATTTAAACAAGATCAGAAATGTTTACTGGAAACAGCAGAGCCTTCTAGCTCTTTTCTCATTYGCATAACACCTATGATGGATTGAAAAGAGCTTCTTCCTGGGACATACTAGAAGAAAATCTAAGTGTTAGAAGTGAAATAGATTCAAGAAAATGGTTTCACAGTAATTAGTAGCTGGTAAGCTGAATGTAGAGTCACAAAACCAGATAATGCAGTCTCAGATCTCCAGTTGTGAAGAGAGAAAAATGGGCCCTGGAGAAAAACGTTGAATCGTAGAGAAAGAAGTTATGGAAATTAATTTAAGAAACTGAGATTGTGGATGGTATTTAGAAAAAGGGACTCTGAGGGCAAAGAAAGTCACAGCCTGTCCAGATATATGCCAAGAGAAGTAAGCATATCTGATATCTCCATTACATGAGTGAGAACCAGGCGCAGACAGTAAGGTAAGGAGATGGTGAAAAGGCTGCACAGCTATGGCGTCACATGACTCCAARCACCTTAGACAGCCCTACTGCGAGAGACCTTTAGGCCATTGTCTCAGCTGGCCATGTCTGGACACATCCTCATCACCAGTTTTCCAGACTTTTGCTTGCCTTTTAACAATCTTTGAGCAAAATTAGAGAAGTCTTTTTTTAAAGAATTGTAATTTTCTCACCACTGTTTCAGCTGTTACCACGAAGTAGTTATACACTTTCAATAGCTTCTAGAAGGTTTTATAAGATATGTCTGCATGAGATATTATGAGAGTGGAAGTTTCCACTAATCATTAAGGAAGGGACTGTCAGAAAATCCCATTACATAGATCATCTGAAGGATTCTTGTGGCCTTTGCTTTGAGGAATTTGAATATCTCCATTGCTTGCAGCAAGGCTCTGATATTTGGCATGTCATATCTCTTCAGGTAAGAGAAATGCCATTTCTTTATCATCTGGTAAAATTCCACACACATTGGCTGAGCTGTGTGATGTTAAGCAATGCCATATCCTTAGCTTTTACAGGAATATGTTGCCGATTGCCACTGTCTTGGAATATTTGGGAGAATTTCATGCAAAACATTGCCACAAAGCAGCAGGACTGAATCCAGCAGCACTGTTCTGGGAATACTGAAAAAGAAGAATGGCTGTCATATGTGGTAGAGAGTGATCCATACTTTCTTCGCCATGTCCTTCCTCTGCTACCGGCTAGATGTGGACAGTCCAATAGCTTGAGCATTTGCAGTCTTGCATAAAATAGTTCTGGATTCTATATTTTTCTAGTGAAGTGTATGCAAAGGTTTTCTTAAAGGGGCATTATTTAGGCTGCAAACTCAAAGGCTTATGTATTAGGGGATCTCCCCATAACCTTAACTTGACCTCGTCTGTGTATGCCCTGACAGTCCGTATGAAGTCTGACCTTGCCCGGTATTCTGGAGGGACACTAGAGACAGAATTAGGGATGGAGTAGGATCTGGCATTTCCTAAAATTTACTTGACTTTATAACACAAGCAATTTTTTTGTTTGTTTTACTGTTGTCTTTTGTCTACATATCCACGCACACATATAAATTTATAGTAGTGAAAGAAAGGAAGATGTGTTCTCCATTTAGAGTGAAGGAAAGTCCTGGTCAGCTTGTTTCTCTGTAGTAATTCTTGAAAAAAGATAAGACAAAAAGGCTAAAGAGTGTACTGTATGCCATACCAGTAACTGCAGTACTTAAGAGGTCTTAACCACCGTGCACGAGAATAAAGGGAGACTATTGCAACATAAGCACTTTTGGATACGTGTTGTAAGTCTGTTCACTTTTTTCTCAGACCATAGCCTCCCACCAGCTGACCTGGCCAGGGAGTTTGTTCTGACTTCAGAGAAATCTATTCCTTAGCCTTCCAGCTGGGAACAAGCAAGGTTGTATGTTGCTATGGTAGCAGTTACACTGAGAAGGGGATAAGTAGAAAAGGTGGCAAAAACAGCCAAAAATAACAACTTGTCAAGAAGTAGAATTCTGTTTATCTGCAATTAGGTGGATAGGGCTAAGCCCCCATTCAATATCTAGGAGCTGTGCTTGTGAAAGAGTTTTAAACCCCAAGTGTCAGTATGGGATCTGTGGTAATGGGTTGCTAATGTATGGGATCACCTGCAGGAGTTTGATGTGATCTCATTTGTCCAGTCTACAGATGACCCTCCTGTTTCGTTGCGCCTATCCATTCTCTGCTCCCCATGCATTATTCAGCACTATATAATGCCAGCTGTGATTCCTGTGCTCCTCCTTGAGCAATATAAGCTCAGAGGATTCCTGCAGAATAGGTATCCGTAAGAAATGGGTGAGGGTTACTAAGTAACGACATCTCAGAAGTTCAGTAATTTTCCCTTTGAACTCCCTGAACGACCATTATGAAAGAGGTTGTTCCTGGTCCACTTTGATGCAAAGGAAACAGTCAAGTTATTGTTGGCAAAATCCCAGTGGGAGAAAAATTATTCATGGTTTCCATTTTTAATTCTGCAATCTCTTGATGTATGTATTTACAYACAAAGGGCCTGGAGTACTATCGATCTGGTGAGTTGATGAGATATAGCGTCCTTTTCCTAACAAAAGAATCCAAAACAAAGGTCTCCAGACTCACAKATCTGTATCAGTAACTGCAGTCAGACAAACTATGCAACTCAAAACCTATGAGAGAGTTGCATGGGGAATCACTGAAAGCTGTAAAAACTCTGAATAATTGAAGAAAATACTYGTGACAGTTGTTCAATATACAACCAATGCGGGAACCAATGTGTGGCTGGTAGGCTAGATTCAATCAGGAATTACAATGAATTGTCTACAYGAATTCTTCTAACAACTTATTACTTGTTGCTTTCTTTTCTGAGAGCTCTGCAGTATTTCCTTCATAATATTATGAGATATAAACTGGCTGTATATGATGGATAACTGTAGAAGTCAAGGGACGGTGACGGGCTTGTGTGTCACATCACATCGCTTGTGTCTTTCCATATAATCAGAGATGAGCTTACTAAGGGTCACCTTTGTTTTGGTCATGTTATGAGGGAAGAGTTTGATGCATGTGGTTCTTGAGTACTTCCACACGAGGCTGTTTGTCCCACAGAGTTAAAATACTGGATACTGTTGCTCCAAGCAGCCAGGTGGCTGAGCAGTGGTTACAACTTATATGATTTAGGGCTTTATAAATGAGATGGCATTTGAAATCCGTCACTGCTAATTTCAAAAAATGTGATTGTCTTGATGGCACTTCCTCCCACACTTGCCTAACTTTGTCCATCTATCTTGTTTTAATCTTGCTTATTACCCTMGAGCAATTTTGTCATCCTCCTCAGCCTGCCATCTTTACTTAATGATGAAAGAAAATCATTTTTTTAGCTCCCCAAAAGCTATGAAAAATGTAATCCAGGTTTTGTTGCACTAATGAAATAACAAAGCATAATATGGAATAGTCTCTGAAAACTCATTTCTCTGAATAGCCCATTTATGTCAATTAAATTACTCAACTGATTAAATGAATAAAAATAAAAATATTTTTTTTTCCAGAAACAATGTGGTAATTTGGCTTTTAAACCTCTTCTGTGCTCATCAAACCAAACAGTTAGCAGTGATTTTCTTGGGTTGCTGTGAAACTTGCTGACTTTGTCATTTAAACTGTCATAATACTTGTAGTATCCACAGCAGGGAACGCTGTTCCTTATGTTGGAGATAATGGGATCCCTCCCCAGTAGAGCCTTATAATCTTTTTTCTCTCCTGGGCAGTCCACATGGTGGCATTAAGATCAGGCCACACCAGAACCATGTCTGTGTGCTGAGATTCCACCAGCTAAGCAGCACCAGAGCTGCCACGGGCCCACAGACTGATCAGTAACCTAAATTCTCTTATAGTATTACTTTAGATATTAATTGCACAGAAATTATCCAGCCATACAGCAGACTGTAATCAGATGCCCTCTCTGTACCCTCTGCCTGTTGCCAACGAGAACGTCAAAGTGTGCATCTGCCCTGCCGTGTAGACACAGCCAAAGCTGCTGGTCATTCAAGGTTGTCAGTTAAGTCTCGGCAAGTCATGCAARAGCCTTTTTAAAATCAGAAAGGGTTTACTATAATTGGAACTAAGCACCTCGAGAGTGCAAGTCAAAACAAACTGAGGCTATTAATTTAGTAYGAAAACACTTTTCATTGACTATAAATTTCCACTGACTGCATAGACTCCAGTGATGACTAGCCATGAGCCGACTAACCCTTCGTCATCGAAATTAAGTAGAGTGAACACTGATCCAGGTATCTTACTGTAGAGTATTATCAAATTTGTATACAATRCAAGAACATTATAACCTCCTAAGCTTTAATAAAGGTGTGGTTGCCCCACATAGGACCCACATAAGGCTTTTGGAATATTGTACCTTCTCATATTGTAATTTTTTTAAGGACCATTGATTTATAGAGTCAAATGGTGTGCAAATACCTTATATATTGATTCAGACAACGTTTTACAAACACAGAGTTAATTTTATGAGTGCAGAATGTAATCTTTAAACTGAAATCTTTTAGTATTTTGCAATTTAAGTTTCCAGCGTAGCTGACAGAAAAATCTGGGAGTAGCATATGTTTTGTAGTTTTGACTTGGTTAAAGCTAAATATATTTTAGAAACAAATAGGTTAGAGCATTACAATCTATTATTTATTATTGAAATAGCACAATATTGGAGGACCTAGAAGTCAATATAAACCTTGGAAATATCTTACATTATTGACTTCACTATCATGAAAATAAAAATAAAACCAGGATTCCTTACTGTGAAACAACAAAACATAGTAGATCAAAAAATAACGCTTATCTTTCTCCTGCTCTGGGTTATAGAAAGGGACCTCAGCATCTCAAAAGCCACTATTAGCCAACAGTTAACAATTTATCAGTGTAACAGCAAGCATTGTTCAAACCATTAAAACAAGACAAGGGAGGCAAGAAAGAGACAAAATTCAACAGTCGCTATCAACCATCTTGTAGAGATAAAACTGCAGGAAAGAAGCAGTGCTCTGAAAGTGTACACGATTGATTTGTTAGAACTTTTTTTTTGGTCAGGCTTACAGTTTTTTCAAGGTAACTGAATGTTTCTTTTTTTCCTAGCTATTTCTAGAGTTCTCTGCTCTGTAGCCAAAGCATTAGCACACTGACAACAATCAGCTGAGAGTAGATTCAAAATACCGTTGTTTAAACATCCCCTGCTCCTGTGCATATTGCTCATTCTGCATGCTGGAAATGTAGTACAATTCCCCTTTTCTTGAAAAGTGTAGTCTTCACATAAACTAAATGCCTAGTTTTCTGATTTGGAACATCTAAACTCTCACTTTATGAACAGTCATGAGCAAAAAGACTGAAAAATATTACTGACATGTTCTGAGTCATATTGCTATTTTAATATCTACACATTACACTTGGAAAGAGTCTCATGAGAGAATGAATTACCTCCAGACAAAAAAAAAAAAAAAAAAAAAAAAAAAAAAAAAAAAAAAAAAAAAAAAAAAAAAAAAAAAAAAAGAAAGAAAGAAAAAAAAAGGCAAAAAAAGAAGGGGGGCACGGTAGATTTTTCCTAATCTAACTCAAACTTGATACAAAATGTATTTTTGACTACTAATTTTTTATAGCCATTAAGATAAATGTGTCTAATGAATTAAAAAAGGTTACATGGAAATTCATTTATCTGGGTTTACTGTGTTTAGATACTAGGAAGGATCAAGGAATTCATATTGGTTACTTATAATGAGGTAATCAAGCTTTAATGAAAATCAACAGTTATTAGATAATCAGTTCTGCCTGGTGACTATTTGTCTGTTACTGCAGGACAAGAATAATTAAAGGGCACTTAAGGTATGGAAAAAAATGGCAGTCAGAAATTGATGTGCCTATAGAAGTCTCCAAACGACAGACATTTAATAGTCCTTTATATGTTACTATAGCAACACACTTTGATAAGTCATATCCCCACACTATAGTAAAACAAGGGGCACAGGGCTCTTCAGAAAGTGCAATCTCCTTTAAGCAGATCTATAAGCACTGCAGATGAACAGAACTCTAAACATTCCTCCATGAATATTCATGAAGTAAGTTGTTTTTTGTTGCCTGCCTAGTCAGCAGTCACAAAACACATGGTGTGTGTTGGCAGCATCTTGCCTAGGTAGAGGGCTATGGACTGAGGCAATGGCAGGAACCAGGACCTGTGAGGCTGACTGACATTTCCATCTGTAGCGAAGGCTGGTAATTAACAGGAAGGAGTGTGCCTGCAGCATTGCACCATCTGCTAGGGAAACGGCTCAATAAGAAAGGAGCTGGATATCATCTCAGTGGTGGCTCGATCTGGTTCCGACATGAGGCTGGGCATCTGTTAGCTGAGGAGATAGGCTATTAGGAAATTCGACTGGGAATGAACAACATGGAAAGAGCACTCTGACCTAGCCCATAAAAGCATCTCTTCAGAAATGGTGTCTTTTTATCTTACTTACACAAGTCTTCTGAAAATGGTTTGCTGAGGGACCATTATGGATCTGTTTGAAGTAACACAATGGTTTCAAAAATGCTGCTTAATTCCAACACGAAATTCTTGAAATCAGGATACATCTGTCATCTTTTGACAATAGAGCTAATTTCAGAGTGAGGATATGAGGTTAAATTCCTTCTTCTGTTGTTTGTTTTTTGAGGGCAGGAAAGAAAATTAACTTTTAACTATTGTATAGTTTAGCTTTCAGAAATCTGACTTTCATAGGAAATCTGAGAAACTCTAATGGAAAACACACAGGGATGAGGACCTGTAAAATCTTGCTTTTTAATAAATGCAGGCATGTGCAAAGCATGACAGTTGTAAAGGACAAATATATGTGCTCTGTGTGTGTATACATACATGTATGAATATAAATATGTATTACATACATATATGAATGTAAATATGTATAAATGTAATAAGTCACAGTAAAGTCTCATACTATTCCTGGTGGAGGAATATAACCAGCTGAAAGAGGTTTTCAGGGAAGAATTTTTTACTTCTGGGTGCTGTGATGAGTTAGTGTTTGTTCTAGGACATCAATGTGTATACCCGGTTATGTAATTTAAAGTATTCAGAATGTAAATGGTATTATTAGCAGATTTTTAAATATAATAAATTATAATGTTTATGGAAATGACAGACTGACATTCCTGAGGCCTCTACTGATGTACAGATCAAGCAAGATTTGGGTAAATTTCWCTGTTTCTCTCTGCTGACATTCTTAAAATGTCTTTGGATGAGGACCAGTCTTTAAATCTGTTTCATCTTTGGCCCATAACACTGAGCACAAGTYTGTCCATGCTGTAACTGCAGCAACATGTTCCGTTGTTATTATCATTAGTTATATCACATCCATGCCTATGGAGCCTAAGCAAGCTTGGACTGTGTTTATACACCTATTAAGCGCTCAAACACCTATTAGTTGCTATAGCTTAGCAGGCTAAACAGTGACAACCGTCTGTGTATGTTTTTCATCTATGGCAAATGTGACACGATGTGATTTGGTACGACTCATGCTGACGGCAGGATAAACAGCCTCCAGTTGCTCTGCAGTTGCACAGGGAGCCCGCATGGGTTTTGCAGCTGGGTTGCTCTTTGCCTGAACTGAGTCCACTTGATTGAGTGTCYGAGTCACAAGGCTGCTTTTACCCCCTTAGTGTGAGTTTTGGGGCTTTGTCTATAGTAAATGAACAGAGATAGCACTTCCCATTSACAATTCAGGTCTGACTGGTGGTGGCTACCTGTTGAGCTTAAGCCTGGCACCTAACTTTTAAATACCCATCCTAATTGTCATTCCCTTCTCAAAGAGATGACAGGCTACAGAAGTAGAGACACACAGACAGCTGCTGGAAACTGAGCTCACATCAAGAACCCAGACAGAGACCTCTCTACCTTGAGAGAGTAGCAACTTCTTACCACTATATGAATGAAATTGATGGGAGCTTTGAGCATGGAAAGGAAAGATGATACCATCCTACCCCCTCCCCCAAAAAAAAATATATCTGATCATTGCATAGAGGTAACTCTAGAAAAGAATAGTTTTGTCTGCGTACACTGAATACTTCAGTGGTTGTTTCTGTTTCTCTCTTTTTAAACTATTCCCTTCACAAAATATATATATTTTTTTCTGGAAACATTGAAGAATGTTTGGCTTTTCCCCACAATAATATGAACCCACTTATCTGTCTGTCCCATTTCTCCTTCCCTCTGTCCCCCCCCCTCCCCCCACACCCAATCAAGATTATGCAGGTGTATTTGTGTCTTTCCATCTCTTTCAAGGGGAAACAGGAACCCTCTCCTAGGGATACAGAACCCAGTTTTGTGCAATGTAATTTTATCCTAAAATATTAGCACCACATATACCTTCCTCAAAGTATATGGTGTGAAAGATTGGAAGGCTGCAGTATAGGTGGTGAAAGTAGTCAGGAGACAGAGGCTTTCTGCTACTATTTCTGTAAATATCTTTTGTAGGGAGCCACACAAACTACAGTGCTGATGAGTTACTCTCAGAGAATCTGCTACTCGAAAACTACAGACAACAATGTTCGTGTGGTAAAAATCAACAGGCAACTGGAAAAGCAATTTTTGTGAACTCAGGGGCTAATCAAGCAGAAATCACCATTGCCTGTCCTCAGCAATTGAAGGCTGACAACTGAAGGCTGATCTACAGCCAGTAAAATGGGAAGACCTTTTTTTTTTTTTATTTCTCAAATATCTATTTTCTTGACAGCAGGTTCCTCACTATTCAATCAAGAGCAATATGTCTTCAGTCAACAATTTTCCCTTTTTTTCTTTTCTTTGTGTGTATGTGTATGCGTATAACACTGTTCTTAAAGCTCTTTGCAGCTGGTTGTCATCTGAATCACTGCCAATAGCCTCAGAGAGCACTACCCCCTCCTGAACATATAATTTGGCTCCCTGAGATTATTTACTAGTGAGAACTCTACATGCAAAAAGTTAGTGAGGTATGACTCTCATAGGAAAGACCTGGGTGTGTTTGTGGCATTTTGGGAAGTGAGTTAGGAAAGAAGACAGAAATACCATTTGGCAAATAAAAGTACGTGTGCTGCTGTTGTCTGAAGCCATGTGCCAAGATAGGGCAGCCCAAGAAAGCTCAGAGGAGAAGGAATTTCTGATGATCAGAAATTTTCCTAAAACAATGGATAGTTTAACAAAAACACAGCATAGCCTTTTGGGCAGAAGATTTTCTTGGAGATTGGGGAATTGAGAGAATGGTGGTAGAGGGAAGGGAATGGTGCAAATCCTTTTGAAATCCACTGAAGGGTTAATTGATTTCAGTGGGCTTTCACCAAGGCCTGAAATATTTACCTCCCAGGGAAAGTGATTTTAAATATACCGCTGTAGTTGTTTAGTTTGATATTAATTGGGAGTAAGTGTAGTTAGTCCCAGAAGATTTTAGTAATACAACAAGTAAGAATTTATTTAGGTATCATTGGTAAGAGACTGAGATTCAGCAGTGAGTTATTAAGCCCCTGCTTGCACACGTGTGCATCGTTCTGCCCAGTGAAACGTATCCAAAAGTTCTGGTCCTCACATCTCCTCACAGGCTTTAGTGCTAAACTTCAAAGCACATCCTTTGGGAAAGACTCAGAGGTAACTTTGCAAGTCCAGGATGCCAATTTTCACTTGCCTGAACTGCAGCAGAAATGAGAACAGCTATTTGTGGACTGAGTTGACACAAATGAGGAAAAATAAATATTATTCATAATTTGAATTGCATTTACATCTGCAGTCTTTTCTAACTCATCCAAGGATGCTGAGTTGACAAAGAAGATACTGCAATTCAGAGCAAAGGAGATGCTTTGCTGCCTTGTTACCTGCATGGGGCTAAATGTAGGACTAAGTCTGTTACTAGACGGTACGTAAAAGATAATAACTCCAGCTGCACTCCCTGAAAGGGTTAAACAGTTCTGCCTACCCAGCATCAGAGTTCTGTGTTTACAAACRTTTATAGAAAAAGATTGGTTTAACCCAAAGAAATGTGTGGGAGGAAACTTTGGCCAGCATAGATTTGAATCCAACACTAAGATTCCCAGCAAAATGCCTTAGATATGATTTCTACTAGGTTTGAACCGCACAGACAATGGAATGGGCACAGGTTCAAGATCTGGGGCTTTTATTCAGCTCAGTTAAACACTTGAAAGTCTAAATTCTTCTTAGATTAATCAAACCTTCTGAACTCCCCTTCAAAAAGCCCCCATGCAGTTTGGCAGCGCCCAAGTGCGGGGCTGTGCCGGAGAGGGGAGCAGTGGGGGACGGAGGAGGAGGGAGTGCGGCGGAGTGGCAGGATGCTGCAAGTCTGTGATGCATTGGCAGAGCTGCGTGGGGGGAGTTTGCACAGCACCTGCCTGCATGATAGCTGGCTCTAGCCAGTGTCATTAGCCACTCATTTTCATAAGCATTAAAGTCAGCCATAAAATTATAAATAAAATTAAAAAAAAAGGAGCAACCACAATATAATAGAACAGCAAGAGGAAAGAGATGATATTGTGCAAAACTTTAAAATACTTTATCTTCAGTGTTTAAGTCCAGCCCTTGCAGATGCAGAGAAACAGTTTATGTGCATAAAGGCATTTGACTATATAGAGAAGGTATATGCACAAAGCTTCYAGTGCTATAGAGGATGAAAAGGGGAGGAAATAAAAGCTGAGGGTTCACTCTATAGTGGGGACACAATGCTCAGAGGCCACAGTGTTTGGAACATGCTGAAGTCAGTGTGATTCTCAATATTCTTCAAAATGAAGAAGAGCTTTTTTTTTTTTTTTTTTTTTTTTTTTTTTTTTTTTTTTTTTTTTTTTTTTTTTTTTTTTTTTTTTTTTTTTTCCCCCCGCTTGTCTCAGTCATACTACTAATTATTTAGTGGTCTTTCAAACCTTTTGTAATCTCGACTTGAGAAAGCACTGAAAGATATTAATTCTTAGCCATGTGTCTCATAAATGAAGGCCATTCTGCTATACTTAATGACAAGGCTGAGGCAGCAAGATGTCATTTGCTTTTTTCTCGGTTTTTAAATTGCTTTCTAAATGAACTACAGCTGTGAGGGCCAGGTGCTGTGATCCCTTTAGAAAGATCAGGAAATGATGAAATCCAAAATTTCAAAGTGTGATGGATGTCAGCTCCCGATTTGGTGTGTGTGTGAGGTCACCCCCATGCACCTGGTGCTATCTCCACAGCAGAATCAGTTTACTGTGGAAAAAAAAATAGATGCACATGTCGAATGTAAGTGTAACAATATGAGATGCAGTTTATAATTATCCCTTTGTTTTCTCCTCATCGAGATGGAAATGATGGATATACAGTGCATATGCTTGTTCTAGGTGCTGCYGAGTGTATTAGAGCAAGGTTTTAGCTAAAATAACAAATAGGGCTAAGTAGTGAGATGAGCAGCCGCTACAAGGGGAATACGATGTTAGAGAAATAAGAACTCATTGACTAACTTTACTTAATTAGAAATTGTAGTTGCAAGGTCAAGAACTCTATTAGCTAAAATACGCTGTATAGAACGTGGCTTGGAAGGTGACTGAGGTGCACTAAAGCAAATAATGCTTTTGTCACAGTTATTCCAGGCTGCTTATCTGACTCTGTGATAACTGGAGGAGATTGACTGAGCCCTTTTAAAATGCACCATTGAAATATTACTGCTGTCTTTATCAATGATATCTCTGAATCCTCGAAACCAGCATACAGCCTGAAAAGAGGGACACACTCTCAGGAAAATGCACACAAAATACAGACACTGGGAGCTGAAGTCCTCCTCTCTGGTATCGATACTTGCTATGTAGCTGTGTTGCAGCGGCCACTACTGATTCTGGGGGAGTYAGCAAATATTGCCAACTGCTCACCCCATTGTGCTTCCCACTGTACATTGGCCAAATTGCTATTCTGACCCAGCACAAAGACTCATTCAGTCTGGGGAGCCACTAAAGAGATCCAGTCTGTGAAAAGCAAGATATRTCAAATTCAACTTCAGGATCTTCCAGCTGCAAGCAGAATTAAAACCCTTCTGAATGTTATCTTTAACCAGAGGCAGTGTATCTGCTGTGCAAAGATACCTTACATTTTCTGTGGAGTTTTAGTAACAGAGCAGGTCAGAACTAAAACAGCTGTACTCTAAATTTTCCAGGAGCTGGGGTGTTTTTGTTGCAGATTAATCCTTTGAGAAATGCATGGCTTTACAGTAAATGCATCCAARTGCTGGATTCTCTTAGGAGCTCATCTTCTGTTCTTCAAGCTCCTACACCTTTAAGCCTAGACTAGAAACCTCATGTGAGCATGATTTCTTATTTTGACTTGCATTTCACTGGCTGTTCTTAGGCAGATCATCATCAAAACAACATGTAGCGATGTGAATAAAAATTAAATTACTGATTGTCAAAGGAAACTTTAGAGTAGGGGAATCAGCTCTTCAAAATGGGTGACTGGGATGGTTGATTCACAAAACCTTGTATTTATTACTTGTGATGCAKCTTTTTGATTTCTAGGGATTTTTCTGTATCTTAACATGTTAAAGAACTGTCTACAAAACTGCCAACTCAGGTAAATGGTTTTAGGCTTCTAATAATAGACCTGAATGGTGTTTATGTAGTTACTTCTTATCTATTCTATGAAAAGCATAAAAGTTTCAAAACATCTACTTTAAAGCCACCTAAGGGACAAATGATGCTTGCATTTTATTTGTTGAGAAAGCAGAGCACTCCTCTTTAATTTTGTGTAATCCAATAAATTTTAAAGGTTGATTGTCAAGAGAAGTTAGCTACGTRTACCTGCACCACTGATTTCAAAGTGATCCATCACCATGAATGAAGAACTACGAGGAAATGTTCAGTCAAAAGGTCTGACAAACTGTTGTTCCCAATAAAGAGGCAGTGAATTATAGGCACAGACACGGAAGAAAGATGACTAAATTCTTGATGTACAAGTTAACAAAATTATATCTTTTTGAATMTACAAAAGATTTATGAAGAGGTCATTTGGCCATTGAGATGGATGACAGTCCTTTATCATAAAGGTGCCTGTTCAGTTTAGGAGAAAGTTTTTTTGGATATATCAACTCCATCTTCTCCATCAACATTTGCATTAGAGTTACAAAGACTGTACAAGTCTTTATGTCATTTCAACTGCAGCATCACCTAGCTGATCTTTTCAGGCAACTAGTTCCTGAAAATTGGATGCTTTACTTGCATCTAAATTTTCAAATATTCTAATAAGAAGTTTCCATTAACTTGTTTCATAGCAAAGCATACTTTTAAAAGACGTTCGTATTTGGCATAAGAATGCTTGAACAGGACTCATCTCCAAAAGTGGTCATAAGGAAATGAGGAAAAAGAATATTAGAAAAAGCCARGCATATTTTTCCTAATACTTTTCTGATTCCTTTCCATGTAGGACACCCTTTGGCAAGGAGCTCTAACTCCTTGCTAAAGCAGATAGCATTATTAAAGTACTGGCAGGTTCTGGCCTGCTATCCATTCTGTTCTGACCTTTAGAAAGTCTTTAGAAAGAAAAGACACAGGCAGAAATAGACATCAAGGAAAATGTCTGGATTTAGACATGCCTGGATTGTGGGGCTGTCCATGTTACAAAACTTATGGCTCTGGAGCAAGTTTAAATCTGAATCCCAGATTGGAATTTCATGTCTGCAATCCACATTCAAGTCTGTAGTTTGAGGCTGTTTCTGACTTTTTGGTGATTCAGTTTGCAGGAGACATTGTGAAAAATTAAACATACAGATACCTCATGTAATGATGGACTCCTAATATCCTGCTTCCCCCTCCCTGCAGCCCTGCACCACCCTTCAGTCTAATTGGAGAAAAATCAATTTTTAATCYCTGGGGAGCAGCTAATTTTTTCCAACACAACTGCACCAAGCAGCTTTATTCATCCTCATGGTGCTATTCTTTAATGGCATTATTGTAATTAGAATGAGCAGGATTTGTAATGGTAATAGTTCCTTAAAAATTACCTATTTAAAATAGTTCCAGTATTTGCTTTATACTGTAAAAATATTTTTGCCATATTTAATTCTAATACAGCTTGATATAGTAGGAGAGCAGGGGGAGTGGAATCTTGTGCAGGCAGGTTTGAATATATGGTTCCACGGATCAGCTCTTTGTTAATTTTATGCAGGCTGTCTCTAGTTTCTGCATCTCACAGTTTGGGCACAACAGGAGGTGACACTGTTAACTGTTACTCTTTTCACTTACTTTTTTTCCCCTAGCTGAACATAAACATATCATTACACAGTTACACTACACTATATTTAGAGTTGATTTTTAACTATCTATTAGATAAAAAGACTAGAGCTGAGCTAAACTACCTGGAGTGAACTGGGAAGGTCTAGCAGAATTGCACAGCCCGCAGAAACTCCGGTGGGGGTAAGGTATTTTGGCATRGTAGTGGTGCTACCCATTTCATTTGCAACTGGGACTCCTCTGATTGGACTGGACAAACTGAGTCTGTGTGAGGTGGTGAGTGGGACAGCTTGTCTGTAATTTGGGGCGTCCTGGTAGAAATGGTACAGAGGGTACTACCRTGGACTTTTTATATGAGATAGGAGCTTACACTAGGTGCTGTAAGGTGCTTAGGCACCAACAATTAATGACAGTAGGTCCCTCAGAATCATTTCTTGCCCCTGAGGACAAAGTCTACATCTAAATTGTGAAACGTGGGAATGTTTCCCAGGTCTGACTGTGTGTCTTGGCAGTATCCAGACTTCCTGTAAATAGGGGACCTTCTTTTGTATCTAYCTCCTATACCCTGATTCCTTGCAGAGAAAAAGGAGGTACTCAGGCCAGGAGAGAAGCATCAGATCCCAGGTCCTCCTGGGGTAAGATTCAGGAGAACATTGTGGRTCCTACTACATAGCTCAGCCTAAGTGCCTGATTTTTTGCCAATGAATATATGCACAGTCACTGCTGGTACCACAGGAAAGGGCRTGAGGAAGAAGACGTGTTCACCTAAAACCTGCATTTTTTATTTTTCAGATCTCATCTGAACCTGATCTGAAGCACAGATTCAAATGTCAGTCGTGAACAYCTGAGATGCGTGCTTATCAAGCAGGCTGGATAATTCTGGATTTCTATCGCTGTCTCCTGCAGGAACTGTTCTGCTTTGTGAAATGATAGGATATACTGGATCTGAGACATGAACCCTTCCACATACCAATTCAGTGCTGTAACTGCTGGTATAAAGATCTCTTCTGTTCTGTTTTTTCATGAGAAAAAGGTGTACCTGGCTTAGGCATCTAGCCCTGAATAGCTGAAATTGTTAAAATATATTCCATGTGTTCAAACAGCTCTCTATGCTCTTCCACATTTGGATATAATATTTGTAATAAGGAACATACATATACCACTTAAAATATAGTATTTGCCAGCAGTTTTCACATATCTGAGAATACTCTAGGCTTCCTTTCTRTTCTGAATAAGTATTATAGACTCATGATAATTGGGTGATAGCTAGTAAGTGATTGATTATTCAATAACTTCTACTTGGTGGCAATTCTTTGTTTATCCCTGGAGAAGGGAAAATAACTTTATAATATGCTTTACAAATTTATTTTGTTGGTGGCCTGTTTCTCACAGTGCAGAGTTTTTCTACATAAAACCTGACAGCTGTAAATAACTGCATGGGCCAAAGTAATCKCTAAAGTAATTATATTAATTCAAAAGAGGTCAATCCAAGTATAAATTTGACTCTGCGATATTTTAATAATGTATCTGACTAGTAAACAAGAAGGTTCAAAAACCATAGATAGAGTGCTTTTTCCTGAGAAAACAGAGCCTTAATGGGCTGAMTGAGGGAGAGCCCATTGTTGGTATCTGTTCTGCTTGGATATCTGAGCTCTGATATATCATGTTTTCTGCAGGTCCGGTTTTAAAGTCACCCTAGAAAGGAAGGGCTGCAAACGTTGTCTGTCTTAGATATCCTCTCCACTCTGAGGCACAGTTTTGAGCATCCTACATGTATTAGACTGATCTTCAGGYACCCTGAGAAAGAAAAAAGCAGTTTGGAGCTACTGGAGCAAATCCAGCATAGGGCTACAAAGATGATCAGAGGGCTGGAGCACCTGCCCCTTGAGGAAAGACTGCGAGAGCTGGGCCTCTTCAGCCTGGGGAAGAGAAGACTTGAGGGGGGATCTTTTCAATGTGTACGAGTACCTGAAGGGAGGGTGTCAGGGGGACGGGGACAAACTCTTTTCAGTTGTCCCGTGTGACAGGACAAGAGGTAATGGGCAGAAAGTGAAGCACAGGAAGTTCCGCCTGACCGTGAGGGGGAATTTCTTCCCTGTGAGAGTGACGGAGCACTGGCACAGGTTGCCCAGAGAGGTTGTGGAGTCTCCTTCTCTGGAGATCTTCAAGGCCTGCCTGGATGCAACCCTGTCTAACGTGCTCTAGGTGACCCTGCTGAGGAGGGAGGTTGGACTAGATGATCTCCAGAGGCCCTTTTCAATTTCAACCATCCTGTGATTCTGTGAAAGAAATATAGGTATTTTATTTTTATGCATAGAGACCAAAATGTTTTTTTTAATATATTTAAGAACTACTCCACTTCTAGAATGACCAGTGTATTCTAAGTCATTGGTTGCATTTGAATTTTTAAYTTCAAGTATGCACTGTCTTCAGAGCCTACACTGTTTGAAGTGTTCTTGGCCTTACACTAACACAGTTATATGCGAGACTGATCTGTGAATTGGATCAGGGGACTGATCGAGCTTTAAAGGTTCAAGATTCCTGTGCTATCTTGAACCAAATTAGTGAAAAACACTTAAAAGGAAGAAGAAAAAGGATCTGCATCAGATTAGGCAACTTAAAGAAGAGATATGCAAATGGAAAGGTATTGGACCATGAAGTCTGACAGCACCTACCTAGAACCCTCTAGTGCCATACTCGGATGAGGCCTGCTTGACATTTTATATCTTCACCATAAGGCTTGTTGGTTCCCATTAGTGGTGAGGACTGTACGCAGTTGACTGTAGAGAAAAACCTAATACATCAGATTTATGGTGAAATAACATGGGTAGCAGATTGCTACCAACATGAAATTTCTAAACTATGTTCTATTACTGAAGCAAATGCTGAAACTTTGAAAGTATCACTGGGTGCACTGAATACTGGAATATCACTTTTCCGTGTCCAGGAAAGGCAAGGTAAAGACAATGCTTCATCTGAGAGAAGATATTGTCAGGGATATGCACATCTGGTTTGTAGAACCCTGTTGCAGCAGTCAAACAGTTGAAAGAAAAAACATTAATGGGTTTTATTTGATCTCAGCAAAGAAACATTGATGAGAAGAGCATGGGTGATATGTGTCCTGTGATGCATCTGCCTAGAGCCTGTTATCCTSTGAGATTCTATAATAAAATAAAATAATATCATACTATTTTCTTAGACTAGAAATAGAATTTGAATAGAAGTAGTAGAATCCATAGATGTAGCAATTATTATGKTAAGGTCTGATTTTTGGTTCTGAGCCTGGATTGTTTGTTACTCAATATTTAATTTTTTGGGAACGAAGAAAAAGCCCCCCCTTTTTTTTATTTACTAGATCCAGTTTCAAGTAAACATGTCAATTTACTCATCACGAAAACTTTAGTATCAACAGGGGCTCCATTGTTTCCCATTGCAAATCTTGGAAGCACCATCTCTAGAAACTTTCAAAAGTCTCTTGTGTGCTGAAACAACTGTACAAATACAACATATACTTCTGCTTTGCTATGACAATTGTTTTTTCCATATCACCCACCTCAAACAATGCTAATTTTATTTCCTCTTCATGCACACACATTATGGGTTGTATCTCCATGAAAAGCAAACTCAAATAAGCAGCAGAATTCAGCATTAGAAGAGTTATGACAGAGTCCATGGTGGAAACATCATGTTGCAGGAGAAATGGAAAAATTATGACAATGCATAATTCGTCATTCAGCCATGTTGCTCTCTAACGTTTATACCAATATGGAAAAAAAATAATATCTAAAAAAGTACAAAAGGCTGTAGATATACGTGCAGTTGTCATGGTATGCAAACCGCTGAAACTTGTTTCTCAGTGATTACCTACTTATAATAGAGTTCTGAAATAATATTAGGTGTGGTGTGAAAAATCTATGGACAATTTAGTCWCTCAAGCAGGACTAGAAATCCCCTAGTTAGGGTTGCAGTGGGAGATAACTTGCCACAAGATGCGCTGATTGGAACTTCGGTAAGCCTGTGCTTCAATAACTCCTGGAACAGACAAAAGCTGTGTATGGACTCTGAGGGGAGCAGCAAAGGCTCTCGCCAGCGGTGACAGACTTTGGAATTTAGTAGGGAATTGTTTTCCTCTGCCACTTTCCAAAAGGAGCTCTTAGAGAATCTCTGTTAATGGCCTTAAAATATAACCACTGTCTCAGAATGTAGAAAGAGGAGCAGGATCCCRCTGGCACAAGATCAGCAGTCCATGTTTCTTTTGACTGGAAAGCTCAGAAACAATGAAATGCATATTAGTATTAATATATATATTAATAAGGACTGTCAAATCATCATGTGCTAACAGCCTTGGAATACCACAAGGCTGTTTTCCTGGGTTTCACCACCAAAGACGAGCTCATATTAGGCACTCAATGCTTAACAAACATTTAGAAGATTAATTTGAAGTGAAACACAGTATTTTATTAAATAAACAAGCAGATCGATCCAGATCTGTTCAGGCTTTCCTGTGACCCATCCTACTGACTCTGAAGAATTCACAGAGCAGCTCTTCCTAAAAACATAAGCTTGTGTTGTCAGTCTGTTAGTATCCTGCCATACACAATACAGGCAAGTGCAAGCTTGAAAGAAACTGAGCTTTAAACAGAAACTGAATAATTCTAGGAAAGAGCTAAGACTGGCATGTGTTTACATGCTCTCCCAGTCCACAGTCTGAGAAGGGTATGCATATATGTACGTATATATCCTATATAATAAATCTTGACCTGTGAATTACCTAATGACCCTAATATCATAACAAATTAGCTAATAGTTTCCTATTTTTTGAGGTAAAACTCTTTGCATCAGGGAATGGCAAAATTAAACTTGTGCAAATGAAAATAAAAGGTATCTGAGCACAGAAAAGTGCCAGAGCTGGAGGCAAGAGACAAAGACAGAGCATGACAGTATATCTACATTTTTTTTTTTCATTTTTACATGGCATTTTCTTCAGGTAGGTTCATTTCACTTCCTATGAATTTATTGGCAAATTGCTGTTCTAAAAGCTGGATGCTGTCACAGTGAAAAAGACAAATGCAAAGCTTTTGCCAGCTGAGAGATGGTTTTCCATTGAACTCTAGGTGAATTGTGCTTTTTTTATACTCATGTTCTGCACAAGCCTAAAAGTTATTAAGAATTCTGTAAATCTGATAATAATGTTGCAACTTTACATGTACATTTTTGTATATACAATAAGAATAGTCTTCTATACATTTCCACTCTCTTTTTTTCTGACATGGTTACATTAATTTTTAAGTGGTTCTTTTTATTTTCAGAAATGAGTAAAATTCAGAAAAATATATCAATTTAAAACCTGGAAGACCAAATTCACTTATCATTTTAGAAAGTAGCAGTCGGCTCAACTGCACAAAAATAACTTAGGTAGTTAGCTCTCACCAGCTTGCACACTCTACTGACATATTCCGTTTACTACTTTATATCCATCTGCCAAACCCACCTGGGTTTCAGATGGGGCATTTGCTAGCTCTGTTAATAATAAGCTTCACTGTATTCCCTATGCCATCCCCTCAACACTTTATAAAAAAAGAAAAGTAAATTGTGTCATGGTGTGTTAATCTAAAAGCTACATTAACTGAAGAGTGTATTAAGAAGTATGTCAGAGAATGTTTGCTTCTAGTTATGACCCCCACAGTAAGTCAGGATARAAGCTGGATAATCTACAATGAAAAGCCAAAAATAAATGAGTTCTGGGTAAAGCAGAATGAAAATTGTTTTTATGAGGTACCTTTCACACTGAAGTTATCTCTAAGCACTTGCAGAAATCCTGCAAGTGCTAGTATTTAAGTGGCTTAGTTGTAGAAAAATTTAATGCCTGTTGGAGTTGGATGCAAGAATTAACAGGAGCTGCAAGCTTGCTTTGTGGGGCTTATAGGGTGCTCCAGGTCGGTGTAGAGGTAAAACAGGATCCTCTCAGGATCACATAATATGAAGGACTACCTTGTCCTCACCTTCTTTCTCCAACGCTCTGTAGAATCACGAGTCTCTACCCAGGTAGAGCACATTAGTGTACATTTTGGTCTCATTCAGATTGGCAGCATTCAGAATACTCTGAAAGCCAGTCATGCCTAAGTGGAGTCATGAGCTAGAGCTCCAGCTCCAGAGAAATATCCACGTGTGCCAGACTGCACAGCACTTGGCCAGATGAGTGGGCAGGTAGGTAATACACCTTCACCTAGCTGGAAAGGATCAGTTTAGCCTTCCTACTATATCTGCAGCATSTGCGTCACCAATCTTTCGCAGGATGCTGAACTTGGTGAGTTAGCAATATGCTGTTGTGAGCTCCAGCAGAATGGCCGTATCAGTTACCTGGTATTACCCTCAGGACCCAAAGAAAATGTGAGGAACTGCTAGTTTATCTTTACTGCATAATCAAATACAATAAAAATTTGTATTGTTTGAGAGAATTCCTGTTTAGTATGAGAAAAAAAMCACTCCTTGAACATCAAACACTGCAACACAAGGAGAATCATGCCTGTATTGCCTTCCTATGATAATCTATGTCTCCGAAAATCTCCAGTGCTGGCCAGTAAATAATCAATCACTCTAATGACAGTAGTTTAATGACTAATGGTTTAACTGAGTCAACATCTTTGTGAGATTTCATATATTAGTGACGACAGTGGGTGATCCTGCTTTGAGAAATAAGACTGTACCAAGCCTATCTGTCTGTTCTTATCAAGGAGTTAGAGTTACACTCGTTCCACAGTGTGCAATAGGGTGGAAGACAGCAGCAAGGCCCCTGCTTCTCCACAACATGGGCAAAAAGTGGAAGTAAATTGATTCTTGTTTGGAGAGAATTTCACACAGATTATTTGCTGTAAGTCAGAGCAGCACGTGGGCAACACACAGGGTGTTGTGTTGGGTGGATCAGCAGGGTGGCTCATCACTGTGAGGTTGTCACCTTCATTTGTGCCCAGAGGGCCACTGAAAGGAAAAGTGGCTTTTCATCAGGCTATTTACGAACYCTGTGCGATACAGGGAACCTTTTCCGGGTTGAATTTTATGGATGGCCCGTCCGTCCGAGTCAAATCYGGTGAAGYGTCATTTGGTGACGAGAGCAACGTCTGCGCTCAGATGGAATTTGGAACCGGGGYGTGGTGCAGCCGATGGTATTTGGGCTGCCCGATCTTAAGTCCCACAGACGTGCCTCATCCCAACAGGGTCCCTCCAGCACACAGTCAAGCAGGCATAGACGGGGTATCAGCGGTTCCAGAAAATGAGCAGACTCACCGTCCATGTGAAGAATTTTGCTCTGCCTTTGAAGTTAAAGGGTAAGCGGCATGCCTGATCTACTGAGCTAGGTCAGGCGGTAGGCTGCACTACCACTTGGTCCCTGCTGTCTCACGCGAGGCCAGGGGACCTCAGAGGGCCCCAAGCCCTGCTACAACGCCCGGGAGAGCACAGACACTGGCTCGGGGGGGAACCACTGGGTAGGTCTCCCCCAGCCATCACTCGCTCAACTAGCCGACGGGGAAGGCAAGCAAAGCCGATCCTGCTCCAAGTAGGRGCATGCCGTGTCACGTCCGGTAASGTTTGGATGACCCGTTCCCCAGGCGGGTCAGAGCCAGGTCGGTGACGGTCGTCGGGACCGCCACCATGCCCAAATTTTGAAGAATCGCCACTGGGCCAATGGCTTGGAGGGGGGACCGTGAAACCCGATAAGGCCAATTAGGCCCCTTCTTTACTGCTGAGGATCAACCGATTCTGCGGCACGGCAGAGGCAACTATAAGTCGCCACCATCACAAACCTGGGACGGCTGTGCACTCGGTTCCCCCAGTAGGGCTCTTCATCTTGTCAGCCTAAGTCCAGCAGTTTCCCCGTAGCTARTAGCCAGAAGTCTGTCACAAACTCACAGGCTGAAAGGGGATTATCTTTAGACATTATCAGGTAATCAGCCTTCAGCCTTTGCCCCTTGCATTTTGACATTTACCTATGCAATAGTGATAGAAACCAATTCTGTGTTAGATGAAAGCTGAAAGAAAGGAATAGTATTTTTACTGGATCCCTGAAATGTGGGTGAGAGAGATCACTATCAGTTGAAGATCAGCAGTATCAACTGCAAACTTCCCTGTCAGAGCTAATCTTCCAATATCCCTGGAGAAGATCAGCTGTATACATATCCCTCTCCAGGCACCTGCACAGGATATGGGCACACTCAAGGACAGGAAGGCTTTATGTTCCCTAATATGCAGGTGTGTGCAATGTCAAGCGTCAACTCTGCATTTTCAGGATCATTTCATAATGCACACACACTGCAGTTTTGCTGGATGTCAGCAGTCTGAAACTGTTTCCTCACTGACAGAGTTGTGGTAAATGCAAAAGTATACGAACAGCTCTGATGGACGGTTACGCTGCAGTGCTTTCCAGAATGGGGATTATTTGTATTCTATGACGTGCTCTCCAAACTGCGTTTACGAAGCCTCCTGCAAAGAAGGGAGAGTTTGAGGAGAAAACTGTACACTGCACTTAAATGTGGCCATGGAGGGGGTTATTTTTATTTCATTTAGARAAACATGAGCCAAATAATGAGAACTAAGGCAACAGCTGATGGCTCGCTATTTTTCAGGTCGATGCTTATTTTGGTATTTATTTCATGKGATAACTGTGGACTTCCCTTCATGACTAAAATGTAGTGACCAACCGGGAGAGGCAAGATCATGTAAAAACTCAAATAAAGAGGCATGTAAAACAGTAAAAAATATAAAGCAAAGAAGCAAAGCATATTTAAAGTCATAAGCAATTAGTAATTATAAGGCATAATAAAATAGAAATAAGGACTTTGCATTATAATATTTATTTGTTTCTATATAGTTGCTTCTAAGCTTGATTCTAGTGTTTTGGGTCTCCTTATTTTCCTAATCCTAAAAAAATGAATTTTCATCCTCCTCAATAGCTCATTTACACTCATATRTATGTGAGGACCCTTAAATAAATACTGTAAAAGTAATACTTTTAGAAGCAGGTTAGAATGTTATGTAGATATTTATTTACTACTAMATTTATGTTATTTCTATATTTATTTTTGTATATCTTAAATAAGTAAGTCGAGGTAGTCTAATCCTAGCAACAATGAGGGCCAGATGGAGATTTTTGGGCCCTCCAACAGGTCACATTCCTCTTCTCACAGCTGCAGCCTCTAATATTGCCTGACACAGACAGCCAATTGGTGCTGCAGGAGAAAAGAAATGTTTCTGAGGAGATGAGAGAGAGTGCCCACACTCCCTCCCACCAGAAACTTCAGGAGCTTTGCTCCATGTATTGAGTTGTATTAGGAGCAGCTGAAGGCTTCAGCTGTTTGTGCTGTTTTTACTGCATATTCTTCTTCTCTTCTAGTGAAAAAATTCATTCCTGGATGGGGATGTTCAATGGGCCACCATTTAAACAATGCTACAAGAACAAAAGGCCTTCGTAAAAAGGTATTAGAAAACGTCTGTGAGCTGAGTGTATTCTGTTGAGAATTCTACTGAAACTGTGAAGCTGGAAAACTGTGAAGCTTCCAGTTTGTGGAAGATCTCTAAAAACAGCAAAGATGAATCAATAGAATATCAGATCAAAATAGTGTCTAAGCTTTTCTTCAGGAATTCGATTTTCACCCATGATACTATAACACAATAAAGTTGTGACAGGCTACYGATGTAACACAGAGAAAGAAAAGACTAGTTTTGATTTATTATGATATATATTGATATRTTTTGTTACATACTTATGGTTTAGCTCAGTCTCTCCATTTGTAACTTTTGAACTGGGGATGAGAATACAACCAAATAAAGGCTTTCAGAAATATCCTTATTCAAAAATATTTTGAAAATACCTACCATCAGTGCAAAACAATCCATTCTGAAGTCCAGAGAAGATTCTTCAGAACCATTCTGTGTTCCTGAGAGGTGACTCATCTCTGGCAGAGATTATTTAGTAGTATCTAGACAAAGGTAGAACCGTATCAGAGAAAGGGGAATCATCCCAATTTTACCTTGAGTTTGGCAGTGAAATTTTAACAATCATAAATTGTTCTCAGCTGTCCCTGAAATCTCCCCTTCAGCACATCAATGTAAGCAAGGCAACAAGTTCTGCAGCAATCAATCCCTTTTATATCTCTCCACAGACACATAGGCATCATACTGGAGCTCAAACTATGTGGCTGGCTGAGAAAGATAATTGGTAAATCAAATACAGAATTAAATCACTCAAATTTGATCCAGCACCCTCATTCAAGCGAGGAAGTTATTGCTGAAATACTTTCTTCTCTTTTTATCTCATGCGTATATATAACCAACCAYTTTCTTCCTAATGTTCCTAACTGCTTCCTACCTACAATGCTCGCTCTTGTGGGTATGATTTCTCCCATTGCATTACCCATAAATTGCTTCCTTGTTCTTCCTTTCTCTCTGGTCCTCTATATGGTCTTCTTCCCATGTGCCCTCTATTCAGTGTGTTTCTTCAGGTATTGGATATCATCCCTTGCACGGCTGTTCCTTCCTTGCTCTATGAATGTTTTTTCTGATTCCTGCACTGTGAATACTTTCTGGACTGAATGGATCTCTGGCTTTCAGTGATCAAAGCTGTCAGTTGCTGTTTATTTCCTCACCTCCTCAATTTGGCTCCTGGGAGGATGTTTCAACAGACGTTCTAGAGAGAGAAAAAAAAACAATATCCTATTAAACTAATGACCCTTGGCTATACTATCTACAAATGAACGCAGGCACAGACAATTGCCCAGTTTTCTACTGATGGTCTGTGCACAACACTCTTGTGTATTTTCTAGCTATAAAATGTGCATATATAACTTCAAGAAAAAAGCTGTATTATTTCCATTTAACAGTAGTTATTCAGATCTAAGTATGACACTCCGCTAATTGCTTTCTGGTTATTAAGAATATTAACAAAGTTCATGTCCAGATTTTCTGGTACAGAGAACTAGTTGCTTTTCTGTTTTTTCTTTTCAGAAGGCTTCTGTAAAGAACATTTGAAGCCCTTTTATTATAGTTGTTACTCTACAAAATCAAAAGTCTAGGATAAATTTGTTGTGACGAGCTATTAGCAAACAAGATTTTCTGTTCAGAGCAGCAACAGCATTTTTCTTTAGGGAAACATAGCTGTAGTGTATCACAGATCCAATTGTATCTTCATGTCCTACAACCCTAATACCAATCACAAGTATTACTGGTTTTTGTACTAACAAAGGGTTTTTTTCCACAACCAACCTGCTGTGTATTACATTTGCGTTAAGTACACTTTTAGGAAGGAAAAGTTTAAAGAGATTTAGTCTACGTTATTGCATGAGGGATGGTGGAGGCAGAGACTGAGAAAAAAGATGGAGAGAGCTTGGAGTTAGAAACAGAATGATAAAGAATTTGCTTTCCATGTTATCTATGCTGCTTATCCATGTTAAACATCAACAGATGACTAGAAATCCACAAAGATCTACTCAGGATGTGATTTTAGTGTGAGCAAAAGGAGAGTAGGCTGAAGTAAAGAGGTGGGTCTTTGCACAGAGATAATAGTGGAATATGCATTTGCATTTACTATCAAGATTAGGTGCAGAGCTTAAGGTGAGGAAGGAAGAAAAAAAGGGACCAGTAACAACTTTTTGGACGCTAGGAAGATGAAGGTGACTCACCAGGAGTCTCTAGAGAGAGAGAAAAAAAAAAGGATAAAAACTTTGAGGAGAAATATGAGAAATACATAATGGAAGCCAACTGATGATAAGATTTTAGGCAAAAGGTAATTTTCAATCAAGACAAAGGCAGAGGCTGACATCAAGTTAGGGTCATGCTGAGGACAAAAAAAGAGCATTTGATTTTTGACTAAAAAGTCAAAAGCACAGGAACAGAGAGTTTCTAGTTTCAATGAGTTTCTGAGAATTGCAAGAGCAGTTCCAATAGCATACAAGAAGTAGGGACAGGGAAAGAGGAGAAGGGGAGCTGCATATGAGAGAAAACATGAGATCTTCACTGTTAATGTTAAGAATATATTCTGCAATTTTAAAAATGAAAGGAAACAGCAAATAACAGTTGGAGAAGCAGAGGAGTTCACTTGACAGTTTTTTTTAAAAAAGTTATATACATTTACATTTATTAAACAAGGAGAAATTGGATCTTTTTTATAGTGAAGGGAAAAAATAGAAGATAAAGGAAAAGAGAGACTATATTAAAGTAGTGAAGGATGAGAGCAGCTGTGCTGGAATTCAGAAAATGAAATTTGACAGAGCCAGAAAAATAGAAGATTTAGGAAGCAAGGTGGCAAGAATGGCAGAAAACAAACAAAAACATCTCTATCTTTGACCAAAAAACATAAGGACTGTGGCTGAAGGGAAAGTGAAAGGAAAAAGTWCAAATCACATAGTGTTTCTTAATTTTCTCTTGGAACAAATTGCCCAGCTAATACTAGGAAAGGGAAGGAAGCTTTCTTGTGAGAGCTCATTACTCACGGCACTGGGTAATGCATACTGCACAGTAACAAAACAAAATGCTACAGACTGTAAAATCATCTCTTAAAAACATGGAGAGAACAGAGGGCTTTAAATGCGGCAAGAACTTGTGCAGGTGATCTCACCAAAATCACCGCTGTTAGGGTAAACTATCTAGTAAAATATGTATTAAATTATAAAACACAGGTCGTTATTTACTGTTTCCAGACACTGTTCATATGGAAAAAGCACACAAGAGATTATGAGAATGGTTTTAGCATTATTGTTGATTCATGCCAAATTAGGTTTCTAATCTGTGTATGGAGCTATTATTATTAAAACAAAACCTTTATCCTCTCGAGTACACTACTGCTTTGTCTAACTTCTAATGATGTTCTGCACCTACCAGAGGACTAGTCAGTACCATGCACCTATCTTTAACTTTTTTTTTTTTTTTTTTTTTTGGCAAAATTCCCGGTTTACTGAGTAATAGATTAATATGCTTGGAGAGACTGGAAGAAAAAGATGTGCTATACACTACTAGCATCTACTCTGTGGTATTTTGAATACCTTGGAAATGTCAGCTAATGATGGTTGAAAGGGACCTCTGATATCTAATGATATCAGGCTGTGATTAGATTATTCAAAGCTGTAAAGATCATAGAATCATAGAATCAGTAAGGTTGAAAGGGACCTCTGGAGATCATCTAGTCCAACCTCYCTCCTCAGCAGGGTCACCTACAGCACGTTAGACAGGGTTGCATCCAGGCAGGCCTTGAAGATCTCCAGACAAGGAGACTCCACAACCTCTCTGGGCAACCTGTGCCAGTGCTCCGTCACTCTCACAGGGAAAAAATTCCCCCTCACGKTCAGGCAGAACTTCCTGTGCTTCAGTTGCTGCCCATTGCCTCTTGTCCTGTCACACGGGACAACTGAAAAGAGTTTGTCCCCGTCCCCTTGACACCCTCCCTTCAGGTACTTGTACACACTGAGAAGATCCCCCCTCAGTCTTTTCCCCAGGCTGAAGAGGCCCAGCTCTCGCAGCTGTTCCTCCTGGGGCAGGTGCTCTAGCCCTCTGATCATCTTTGTAGCCCTATGCTGGACTCTCTCCAGTAGCTCCATGTCTCTGTTGCAGTGGGGAGCCCAGAAATGGATGCAGTACTCCAGATGAGTCCTCCCCAGGGCTGAGGAGAGGGGCAGGATCACCTCCCTTGACCTGCTGGCAACACTCTTCCTAATGCACCCCAGGAGACCATTGTCCTTCTTGGCCACAAGGACACATTGCTGGCTCATGGTCAACTTGTCATCCACCAGCACTCCCAGGTCCTTCTCTGCAGAGCTGCTCTCCAGCAGGTCAGCCCCCAGCTTGTCCTAGTGCCTAGGATTATTCCTCCCAAGCTGCAGGACTCTGCACTTGCCCTTGTTGAMCCTCAKGAGGTTCCTCTCTGCCCAACTCTCCAGCCTGTCCAGGTCTCTCTGAATGGCAGCACAGCCCTCAGGTGTGCCAGCCACTCCTCCCAGCTTAGTATCATCAGCAAACYTGCTGAGGAGGCACTCTGTCCCTTCATCCAGGTCATTGTTGAAAAAGTTGAAGAGGATGGGACCCAGTCCTGAGCCCTAGGGGACGCCACTAGCCAAAGGCCTTCAACTAGACTCTGCGTCACTGATGATGACCCTCTGAGCTCTGCCTTTTAGCCAGTTCTCAATCCACCTCACTGTCCACTCATCTAACCCACACTTCCTGAGCTTATCTAGGAGGATGTTATGGAAGACAGCATCAAAAACCTTGCTCAAGTCAAGGTACACAACGTCCACTGCTCTCCCCTCATCTACCCAGACAGTCATGCCATCATAGAAGGCTATCAGATTGGTTAAGCAGGATTTCCCCTTGGTGAATCCATGCTGGCTAGCATCAGTTGGGGAAAAAAATATATCCTTCTAAAGCACAGAGGAAAAATGTAAGAGAAGGATATGGAGAAAAAAGATTTTGTACCTCAGTATGTTTGAATGCATACAGTGTGTGTAGAAGATAATATTTAAAGTGTAGGCATTTGGCCGAAATGCTTACCAACTGAAGATGSTTCTGAGAAAATTCTGCAGCTGGCTACCATTTTAAATCTTGTAACAGGTGAATATTTGATACGATAGCCTTGTGTTCCTCACACAAAGGGCACTAGTTATGCAGCAGAGATGAATAAAGCAGCTCAGATAAGGAATATATCAAATTCATATTCTGTGACATACCAGAAATCTGACAGAAGATTGAATTTATTTCCATAATGCAGATCAGGGTTGCAAAAAGCTTTTGACTCAATTCTGGGCAGGACAAGGCCACTGGCACAAAGAAAAAGTTAGAGTGAGGTAGGCTGTGGCATGAATTTAAAGCCTAACAGTTCAGTGGTTGCTTCAGTGGATGCTTCAGGGCACAGCCTCAGTCCACAGCAGAGGGGAGGTAGATTATCCATCTTTTACTGAAGGGTAAAGGTAAGCTCCCTTGCACCCAGACAATTCCCACAGACTAGATGGTATACTATAAACTACTTTTCAGTAACCTGGTTGTCTGTCCATACGTTCTTCTTTTATGCTGCTTATAGTTAGCATCATATCTGCATTTAATTTTTATGTTGAAAACCATTGCCAACGAAAAAGAATCAAAGAAAAAAATAAAATCTCAACCCTCAGAGGAATATAACCATGAATACTCGTCTAAACAATAAAACTGGAAATCAAAGGTGGGCTTTCTAGGCACTCAAACTACTCAAAAAGACTACTTTCTGCTCTCACAGCCATTTCTAATAAGCAAAATATTGCTTCTGAAGCGGCCAGTTCAGCTGTATACATGAATTTATTGCACAGAGTTTTTATCAGCTAGTTCTAGGCTATGTTTGCCTCTTTGGCCTGGATCTTAACCACACTAAGGTCCTGTGAGGCACATGCCTCGCTGGGATTCACCACTCTAATCCTCCTCCTATAGAAGCAGATGGCATGGCCCCTGGCTCTGTGGGTTCCCTAGGACTTAATGTTCTCCACAAACTTTTTAGGGACTCTTACAGCATAGATTTAATATCTCCAAAATCTTGGGGAAGATTATTTCTTTCGGGATACAGCACAGCACACAGAATTGSGATTCAGAGAAGTGTAAGATTTGCCAGAGGACCGGACCCATGGTAGTTTTTGCTCTCTGCTACTCCGGTGGCCAGACCGGTATTCAGAGAAAGGTGCAACAAGTCTCACAAGTTCTCTCATCTTAATTCCTAATAGTTGTAATTTTGCTTAAAAACCTGAAACATGAAGTTTATGCATCATAATAACCAATAACCTATTTTTGATATTCACTATTATAACTCGGCATATTCACAGTATTCAAATACATGTCCAGTTCCCCACTGATTTTTGCTAAATTCTTGGCTTTGTGGCATATTTTGTCAGCAATTTCTGAAGTGTAATTGCACATTGTCTTTTTTTTTTCCCTTTTATATGTTTTCAATTGGCTGCCTTTAAATTTAATCAAATGTGCTAATTTGCCACTCTGTTATATTAATGTGGTTAGTGTGGTTAAATTCTTCATTGTCCCCTGAATTGAGAAGAAAAACAAAACAAAGAAAAACCCTGAATAATCTCATGTTATCTCCAAATTTTACTATCTCACTGTTTGACCCTATTTCTAGATAATTAATAAGTATGTTAAATCATTCCATCAAAACTTTGATGAAGTTTTATAACCTTCTCTTGCAAATGTTTTATCATTATGATTCTGCTGATTCCTGACTCTTAGTTAGTTGATTGTATAACAATACTATACATCTTTTTCCTTGTTCCTAACTAAACTGAATTAAAAAAATTCTCAGAAGCAGAAGGCAAACATGCTTTCTCAAAAATTCTAGATCCTTATGTATTAATGACAGGGTAAGTTAACTGTTAGCTTATCCGTGCTTCAGAGTTTGAGTATAAACTTACTGATATATGTCTCACAAACACACCCATATACATCATATACCTCAACTCTCACGCTTTGCACTCAGCTGGCTATCTATCTTATGGAAATTTCCATAGAACTRTTATGAGTAGTTTTTTCTTTAGTCCTTGAGGGAAGAGATGTTTTTCTTCTCATTATTTGGAAAAGGGGCCCTGCATTTCCAGACAGAACATCTTTGGGAATGAGCATCCCAGAGCTCCATCAGCAAATGTCTTTTAAGCAAGCAAATTTTAAATATCTATCTTCTTAAGTGTGTTGTTCTATTCCTCTGAGTTTTCTTAGGTATTTCTCCTCCAAGTTGGAATTCTTTGAAGCCCAGTCTCTGATGCATACTTACAGGGCCTGCTTGTACATCCATTAAYACAGTGGAGGATTGGGATGTGAATTTTATGTGCTCCACTTAAATGAAATCATAACAACTACAATAATAATGGTATAATGTGATATTAAATTTTGCATGAAGCTAGAAAAAGAATCAGACCTGTGTTTTATTATTATCCTTTAACAAAAATTTGGTGGGGTAAACAACCCCACCACATTTCAACAACAATTTTGTTTTCAAGAAGAATGCCCTTCCCAATAAATTTTCAGCATTTCCCAAATCATTATCCTTTCATACAATTCTCAAATAACCCTGGGAAATAAAATACGTTTTTACTCTTTCAGTCTTTCATTTGTTCGCAATGCTATTAAATTAAAAATGCTTACAAAGGACAATATGAAAACCAAGAAAGAATTGAAAAAGTATCTGTTATCTAAAAAGACATTATTTTCCTCTTTAGTTTAAAATGCTCATACAAAACCTGTATTAATTTTAAATTACTAACTTGAGAGAGAAATGTAATAAAATGTTTTGCTAATGCTTTGTTATCCTTATGGCTTCAACTACAGCTCAAAAATGCAATTAATTCTGTAACTTACACTCTGTGGCGGATGTCATTCAAGCTGTGACAGCTTATTGGGTAGTTAAAAGGATAAAATCAAGTAGTCATTCTACTAATCCCTTTACAAGGAAACAGCTTTCTGCATAAAAAGTGGAACTTATGTGGTCATTAGCAGATGCTACATCAAGCAACCAAAAATACACACATTTAAATTCTTAAGCACAATCTATGAACACTACACAGATGGTTTCCAAGAAACTGTACCTAAATTGATTACGATAAAAATGATCTGCTGCAATTGTTTCTGTCAAAAGGGAGAACAGAATTTGTCCCAATGTGTCGCTCTGCCCACTCATGCAGAGAACCCAGCTGCTGAGACAGATGTTGCTCTAAGCACTTTATTTTAGGGTCATTAAAATGGTTACAGGGGTTAGTCATTCATTGTTTTATAAATTGTGCTTACTAGCTGAGCTCCATAGATGTTAGAAAACTTCTTTGTAGTTGTTCAGAAAAAAGTTACATGTCATTATCACATTTACCTTATGTTAGCAGTAGAAATAGGTGAAACACTTGCGTAGGGCAGGATGAAAAAAAAAGAAATGACTTTTTCTGATTTGCTCAGAAAAGCATCTTTACTTAGACCTAATAATAATACCAGTGCCTATTCTGTAATCATAAGAAATACAAAACTAGCCTCTTTCACTTATTTTAATGCCATTAATCATTAAAGAATTTCATTTTTCAACACCACACGTTCCTGTACAATCTTCCTTCCATGGGCATAAGCGCAAGAGGTGGCAGACAAGCAAAGGTTTAAGATCAGTTGATTAGATCACTGCAGAATGGGTCTGTCTACCTCCCCGCTGTCTTTGCAAATGCTGTTCTTTGGCAGTTCGAGCATGCTCAAGCTTTACTTAGAAATATTTGGCTAAACCTCTTCTCTGTTGGCAGGTTCTATGGTTTTCCATGGCTCATCTAATTTGGGATTGACTTAGCCGTGTGCATGTGATGTATTGGTGCAGCAGCTAATGTGTCAATGAGAAACAGAACAGTAAAAAGATGAAGCTGAGTGAAAAACAGAAAGGTTGGCAGATCCAACTTCTTTTCAGACCATACTGTAGCCTTTTATAGCCTGCATTACAAAATATAGCCAACTTCGGCTCTTTTATTTCATCTTTGTCCCTATGTATTTGTTATTATGTCGATCGTTCTATTTATCTTTCTTAATTGGTGGCTGAACTCTGGCAACTAAATTCCTATTCTAGACAGCGATCATCTGTACAAGCTAATTGATATTTTCCACCTTTCCTTTGTGCATTTATGATAAAGTCAACCACATACAGAAAGCTAGCAGAAAGTTTTATTGCCATTCCCCCTGCTTCCTTAATATAGCTGCATTGGCTTTGCATTGGCTTTTTGCACTTTTGCAGAGAGATTAATTTAATTCCCCTGGCTTAGCATCCTTTGTTTATATAATTTTGGACCATTCACACATAGTTCCTCATAATTAAATGACATAACATATTGCTTGTTTTGAAAATGCCCCCAAAATATAATTTTCAAAATTAAAACCAAGATATCCTCAGAAAATTGTAAAATTGGAAGAATGAAGTCACTTCCAAAATGTGGCCATTTCAGAGGAGAACTTACATGGCCCAACATCTTAAAAAAACACATTAGGCTAAGAGCCAGATAGAATACACTCTCCCAGAAATAGTGAGACATTCACTACTCACAAGCAGACACTTTTCATCCACTTCAACATTTGGTTCAAACAAGATCACCAATATGAAAGGAAATTCAGCCAATCTCAGCCTTATTTTTACTTGGCTGTATATTAAAATCTGTAAATTCTCTTAGTTTCACATAAATTTGAGTAGAAATTTATCCAGGCTAAACTCTGATCTTGCAAGAAAACCTCCCTTTTCCCCAGGATTTATCAATATTGTAAAACAGGTTCACCCACAAACAGTGTTTATATCTGAAGAAGAGGGAAGAGGGGCCTTCATACATAATGCCAATTTATTACAATTTTGTGACAGGAACTTATTACCTAAGTAAACTGTTAAGATCTGTTTTAATTGACAGCTGATTTCCTTGCAAAATAGACTTAATAAGATGGGAAACTGCATAGTCAGTGCCTACTGGACTGCACTGGAAGCTTGGAAAGTTATATCCTGTTCACCATCTCCTGCTGATTTCCTACTCTACAGAGAGAAAATCACTTTTCTCYTCTCCTTTTGTCTTCCAATATTCTAAGGTCTTCAGGATGATATCTGTAACACTAACTATATTCTTCCCATTGCAGTAAGAACTTCTGGGAGGTACTGTAATATTAAACAGTAAAGGCATTTCTCTTCTTCTGACACGTGTTTGGAGGTGGATTTAGCAATCCTGTGCAAGTCCAGAGAACAAATGTCCTTTTTAACATCGCTGGTTTATACATTGCTCACCAAAGAACATAGAGAAACATCCTGATAAAAAGCAAGCTTGAGTTCTTTAAAGAGTTTTTGATATTCTACACACCAGGCATGACAACATAAGGCTGTTCGCAGCCTGGATGTCACTCCAAATTCCATTATACTTACATTAGATTCTGTTTGTTCCTCTTGCAAATGCACTGACAGATTTTTGCAGCCCTGTACATGGCTTTTTTTAGAGTATGAAAGGTTTGTAGTTATTTCAGCCATGGAGTTGCTTTAAAAAAATTATTAAAGAAAATAAAAGTTCACTTCCATGTACCCTGGATTAAACTGAACAACATACTCTTCTCTAAGAAAGAAATTAAGAAGAATAGCCTCTTGCACTGCAATGACTGGGCTGCAAAAAAGGGGTGATTGCTTGATGCACATGCTGTAGAAGTGAAAGTATTCCTCCTTGAGAAACCATCATGATATATATAATGTACTTTTCTTCTTACTTTTTGCTCTGTAGCACTGAAGTCTCAGATGAGATGGCAAAGGATACCCATATGTGAGGAAGTAGACATAGACATACATTACTGTGGAACAACACGTACCCTGAAAAGCATAGATTTTATATAGATCAGGAAGCAACACAACATATCCTCTGTGCAATAGAGGGAAAACAAACAAAGAAACAAACCCAGTAATAGAAACTCAGTCTATTGGCACAATTCTTCTTTTTGCAAGGCGGCATTGTTTTGTATTGAGGTGAATGGTTCTTGCTGGTTTAGAGCATCACATAATATAGCACAAGAACATCTATACTTAGTCACACTAAGCTCTTTTGTCAAAAGCAGATGCTTAAGACAAAGTATAAGAACAACACAGCAGTTTTTCCTCTTCTCTCTGAGCTCTCTCTCAGCCTTTAACAATTTGTAGCTCATAGACTTCCTCTGCTCCACATATCCTGCCCTCTGTGGTATTCACAGGCTAAAAATATTTCTTTCCAGGGTATCAAGGGAGAAATCTTGGACCCATTAGCATCCATGCTRTAACTGCCTTACATTAAACATAGCAGGACTTTACCCAATAGTGTGCACGTTTCTCTCCCATCCTCTCCTTCTTACAGAAATTACTGATAGTGGAATGACTAAGAGCACAGGGAGGAGATTTGAATCTTGGAACTACACGTTGGGTACTAACCTCTAGATATTTCCTCAAGTATTTCTCCATGGGCAATTATTCACTGCCATTTTATGTTCCTCACCCTATTGTACTGTTCCCTCACACTTCCTTCAGGACTCTGCATCCATATGGCTAACCCAAGATATCCCCCCTCTGCTGCTTTTGCCTTTTTTTCATCCTCTATTCTTCTCTGCAAAGAAAACATGCCCATATAACTGTGTGCCTTGATAAATCAGCCTTGTGTGGACATATGTGATGTAACACRCTGGCTGGAGGGGTGCTACCTTACTCCTCCCTTCACCCAGTCCAGATCCTAGACCAGTTTCACCATACCACTCATGCTCTGCTGATGTAAAGCAGCTGTACTTTGACTAAACTATATGGGTACGGTCCCTTTAGAAGTCTTTGAGCTCTTAGAAGAACATGAAACTGCTGAAATGTACCCATGAATCCAGACAACTTTCTAAAGTGGGCGGCATTTCAAACAGAGGCATTTTTTTCAGGAGCACAGTCTGGGAAAAGCAAAGCCAAAGCTGGGTGATCAGCTGGAGGTATCATATCAGGGTGATTTTCTACAAAACAGAAGCAGCGCTCCACCTCTGAATATCAGCCATTTTAAGTAATCTTGAATTTACAATCTATAAATAAAGCCTCTAGGCATGATTACTAATGTTAGAAAATCTCAGCCAAAGAAGAATCTGAAAGGCTTTTAGATCCTTTTCAGAAGATCATGTATATGTATACACACATTCTGAGTTTGGAACAAAAARCAGCATGAAGCTACCCAAAATGTCAGCCTATCACCAAGCTATGGGCTATTTTTTTTTATGTGGGGTATTATTTTAAATCATGTGAGAGCTGGAAGGTGAAGAGAAAACATCCTCTGGTCCAACTGTAACTATAGCCTTTTATATCTTCATACATCTTCATCACTGTCTATTTTCTCAGTTAAAAAAAAAAAACAAACAGCTGAAAGATCTGGTTAAACTTAGTTCACAGGGTGATAGAAAAGGAAGAACATTAATACATTTGGGCTACCCATTCACCGTTGGCTGGAGGATCTGAAAGCACCTGTGACTGCGTAGGTGTGTTTTTCTACTCTTGTTGATTATCTTCTAAAGGTTTCTGAAAGAAACCACATCCTCTCACCCAGAATTGGGAGGTGTTTATTAAAGTTACTGAGAGCACACAATGAGCAGCAACCCCCCCAAAAAAAATCTGATCCAGATACGATTGTCTATAATTTTCTCTGTAACTGAACTGTAAACATGACCTTTGCAAACCAACAGTACTTTCCAAACTGAAAAGGTGTTTCAGTTGCAGGATACTGTGGTGTGTGATTTTGCAGTGCTTTGCACTTCCATATTTGGGCAAAGTGAATTCAAAATATGACCATTTTGATTTGGTAATAGATAGCACCCATTTTTCTCCAGTACAAAAGATACTCCAAGGAGCCAAACAGGAGATCAACAGAAGCTACTACTTTTAAATAACAGATTTAATATTCTGTCATTAAAAGAATGATCATCTGAGACATTAGTCAGAAAGACAAGTAAATAAAGGGTTAAAATTCTCATTTATTCTGCCACCCATTCCATTATCTCTGTACGAGAGGTTTCAGATAAATGCTATTAATGTTAATAACTGTGAAATATGGGCTTAGGAAGAAAGTAAAGACACCTGGACCTTGTAACTCAGGAATTGCTTTTTATCTCAGTATTACACAGAATCACAGAACGGTTGAGGTTAGAGGGGATCTCTGATGATCATCTAGTCCAACTCCCCCTGCTCAAGTAAGGTCACCTAGAGCATGTTAGACAGGATCACATCCAGGTGGGTTTTGAGTGTCTCTAGAGAAGAAGACTCCACAACCTCTCTGGCAACCTATTCCAGTGCTCTGTCACTCTCACAGTAAAGAATTTTTTTCCTTATATTCAGATGAAACTGCCTGTGTTTCAATTTGTGCCCGTTGCTTCTTGTCCTGTCACTTGGCACTACTGAAAAGAGTCCAACTCCATCCTCTTGACACTCTTCCTGCAGATATTTGTAGACATTGATAAGATATTATTAGCACAGTTGATACTAAATCTGAATAACAGAATAGAGAGTCAAGACCTGTGGATACCAACATATCCAACATATGCATACAGTGGGAAAAATCAGCACTGTCAATTCACTGTAAACCTTAAGGTCTATAGATCATGAGCACAGCACATCTCTGCTCATATGAAGAACCTACATAAGGAAGGTTTCTTTATTATTTATTTATTAATGACATAAATTTAATATAAAGAGGTAAATCTTTTTCAAGGCCTAACCATCCTCTCACAGACACTCTTAGAAAGTCTATTGCTTAGATAGTCTCTTCCTATCCACTATTCTACAGTGGATATACATGYATACATATAGAGGTCTTCCACTGTGGAAGCTGTTGAACTTCCAGCTGCCTCCAGCAGTGCTCCAACTAAATTATAGAGTGAGACAAGGGAGCTCCAAAGGGCCTTTGGGCTGTGTTTCTACCCTTTTGTTAATATAAAATATCAGAGAAGGCATGTAAGCTACAAGAAAGCCATTCTACAACCTGTCCACTAGCTCTCCAGTCTGTCTGGCTGGGGATGAGGCCTTCAGGCCCTGGCAGGATGTGCGTGTTTACTCTACAGGCTCCATGTTGCCACCGGMATATTCATGTACTTGTAAATATGTTAATTAAATTGCACTGCTTAGAAGCTCCCTTTCCCCCCTCCAGTTCTGTACTCTGAATTCACACGTGGTTATTTACATGGCACTCACATCTAAATCCTGAGCATAAGGCCTAACTCACAAAAGACTTAGGACTTCAAAACTACCAAGTAGCCTGCAYACTGGTGAATGTCTCTGTAACTTTGATTTCTATAGAATAGATCCACAAGCAGACACAGTGTTCTCTTCAGAAAGATGTAACCTCAGGGCAAGCTAGGGTTAGCTATTGATCTCTACCTTCCCATCTCAGTGACCTTCATCTGCAGTAAATCTAAAGAAGTTTGTTGTGCTTTGAAAGTGAAATTATATACCTAAAATTTTCTGGGGTCTAGGCATGCAGCTATTTAGCCTAGATTAGTAAGTACACCATCAAATCTCCACTTAATTCACCTTTGCAGTGAAAATAATCATTCAAAGATCTAATGGTTATTTTGAGGTCTAAGGTCTGAATTCCTTACATCTAACTTTAAGATCTTARCTGAGGTATGAGACTGATAGTCTTTTGGCTCACTGATAGTTGAAGAGAAGTGACACTTTCAGACTCTGACTTTAGTAAGCCTCAGTCATGAACTGAGGCGCCCATCCAGTATTGTCAGAGTAAAGAATTTCACTCTTTTGCAGATGATACCAAGCTGGGAGGAGTGGCTGGCACACCTGAGGGCTGTGCTGCCATTCAGAGAGACCTGGACAGGCTGGAGAGTTGGGCAGAGAGGATCATGTTGGGCATGAGGGTCAATGAGAGCGAAGTGCAGAGTCCTGCAGCKCGGGAGGAATAATCCTAGGCACTAGGACAAGTTGGGGGCTGACCTGCTGGAGAGCAGCTCTGCAGAGAAGGACCTGRGAGTGCTGGTGGATGACAAGTTGACCATGAGCCAGCAATGTGYCCTTGTGGCCAAGAAGGCCAATGGTCTCCTGGGGTGCATTAGGAAGAGTGTTGCCAGCAGGCTGAGGGAGGTGATCCTGCCCCTCTCCTCAGCCCTGGGGAGGMCTCATCTCRAGTCCTGTGTCCAGTTCTGGGCTCCCCACTGCAACAGAGACATGGAGCTACTGGAGAGAGTCCAGCATAGGGCTACAAAGATGATGAGAGGGCTGGAGCACCTGCCCCATGAGGAATGGCTGCGAGAGCTGGGCCTCTTCAGCCTGGGGAAGAGAAGACTGAGGGGGGATCTTATCAATGTGTACGAGTACCTGAAGGGAGAGTGTCAAGGGGACGAGGACAAACTCTTTTCAGTTGTCCCATGTGACAGGACAAGAGGCAATGGGCAGAAATTGAAGCACAGGAAGTTCYGCCTGAMCRTGAGGGGGAATTTCTTCCCTGCGAGAGTGACAGAGCACTGGCACAGGTTGCCCAGAGAGGTTGTGGAGTCTCCTTGTCTGGAGCTCTTCAAGGCCCGCCTGGATGCAACCCTGTCTACCATGCTCTAGGTGACCCTGCTGAGGAGRGAGGTTGGACTAGATGATCTCCAGAGGTCCCTTCCAACCTTACTGATTCTGTGATTCTATGATTCTTTCATTCCAGAAAAACACTTTGACTCTGTATCTTTTCTTTATTCTCTCTCTGGATCAGCCTTTAGAATAAGACACTGGGAAAGTGTTTGTTTCAGCAGCTTTTGGATATATACTGTGCCTAATTCTCCAGAGATGGAGGAATATTCAAAAGATATCTTTAAATATTTTACAACAGGTGTTCCTAATAAGTTAAAAAATAGTCAAATAAAACTTCAAATATGTTTTCTGGAAGACAAACAGCCTAGTGTTGGTCCAGTAGGGGRAATTTCTGGTAATCATAATTAGAAGAAAGACTTTCAGATGATGCAAAGGTAATAAGRAATACATTGACCATACATATTAAATAATTCAAATTCAACAAAGAACAGGAGCATAAACTGGAGGTCAGGTTTAGTTGCATGGAAAATAYTCAGCTTTGATCCTATAAAGTTACACACCTGTTACTCTTAGCTGAGTTATTGTCACTTATGCCATTGTTATACTGGTCTATATAGTTTTATCTCATGAGAGAATCCACTTATCAGGCTCCCATTAACTTCCTGCTCATTAAGGATGARTATATACTCTTGCACTTAACTGGAGGGAACTAAAAAGATCTATTTTTTTCCCTCAGTTTCTCTCCATTTTCTGAATAGTATCAGGTGTATGGCAAAAGCATTTCGCAAACCCTCCTGTTCTCAGAAAACACTTTTACAGTAAAGTAAACCAAAATAACTCGGCCTTAAATAAAACTGTGTGTCCCCTCTTACCTCGGCTCCATAGCTCTGCGTCTTTCCTGTACAATGTTTCTCCAGCTGTAGTGGGCACAAGGTTACAGATCAAGTTATTATTACTTTCGGGATCTAGTTAACAAGGGCTGATGAAAGCCATTTGATAATATTTGTTTAATAATGTTATCATGATGAAGTTTATTATGAAGAGGAGAGTGAGCTGCCCAATAAAGCAGCTTTTGAATTAAGCCTTACAGGTAGCTTGACAGAAGAGATATAGTAATGCCACCTAACGCTTGCACTGAAGTTTTCATCCAGAGATCTTAAAGCACTTGGAAAAGATGCATCAAGGTCACGTGGAGATTTTGGAACTGATAAAGACCAAAAAGCAACTGAACTGTATCAGTGATGTGATGAGACTGCAGTGTTGAGACCACAGGTCAGCTTTGCTACCTTGATATAACTCGTAGAATGGGAGCTACAAGTAATGAACATTGCCATGTACTATACCCTAAATAAATATCTGATGTGCATTCAGGGAAACCGAGGCTCAGTCAGATGCTTTCCTTTGGCAAGAACAAGTCTGCTTCTCAACTCTCAACTGACCTAGTAGGACGGAAGGACTCTTTTTCAGACACATTCAAGGCAAATACATGTTGGTTACAGAGACCTTCTAATAAAACAAATGTTCAGTCAGCTTAGGTACTAAGAGAAATCTTCAACTGGCATAAGTGGGTGTAGCTCAGTTTGAATCTTCAGTTCTAACAAAGTGGATCCATTAAGGAACTGTTGAAGAACCAGTCTAATAACTTATGTACTCCACATGATTGATGCTCTGTGATAAAGCAATCTAAAGGAGAAAATGTTATTGCAACACAATAAATTGTATTCAGTATTATTTGATTAGGAAGGATCATCTTTTATAAGATATTGACTGAATACAGCTTAGAAATATTTGTAAAACAGCTAAGTGCATGCTGGACTGGTTATTTGTATGCCCAATTTCCTTGCAGAGTGGAAATGATGGCTTTGCAACATGCTCCATTACTGTTTCATGCAAATTTTGCTATTTGAATTTTAAACATTTAGCCCTGAGAGATCCAATTTCACTTTAACAGTACCAGTACAGCTTGCAGGATGAGCAAAACAAATTCAGAAGAATCCAGGGAATCCAAGAAAATAATCTCATTTTATGGGAATTGTGTTAAAAGGTTTCTTTTTTTCTTTTTTTTAATTAATATCCAATATTTTGCCATCTCAATAGTGTTCTGTTGCTCTCTGATTGTTTTTAGATATGAGGTCAATCCTGTCTCACAGAAATTAGTTAAATCACTGCAATGGGAACATGACCGACTCTGAGATTCAGTGCAAGTTATGAAATGGCTGTCGTGGTATCTTTTTCTCCATGATGCTAAAGAAGCTAGTCCTGCAACATCGACGGAAAGTTTACTAGCAGAGTAATGTAGCTGAATAAGGATTGTCTGAGTAGAACCTATCAGCTGATGAATATTCACACCGCACTAGCATGCTATTGAAGGAGAGAGAGGCAGCTTAGGAAAATGACAGTTAGTCTATCGGCCTTTGTGCTGGAACTTCCAAAGGGTAAATATTGGTGCTTTGTTCTGCTGTTTTAAAGAATAGAAGCACCTGAGGATTATTCCACTGCCATTGAAGTCACCGGTGAAACTCGGACAGAGACTGCCTGCTTGTTTCACATCAGCTATCAAACAGCTGTCAGATGATAATAGCTGTCAGATATCAACAACCTGAGCAAAATTTTACAGTTTGTTTCTAGTGCTGCAAGTCCTCTTCCACTGTATCTTTTTGTAATTTCTAATACATAACTTCACAAAACTGTCTACACTGCTCATATTTTCCTAGGTAAAACATTTACACATATATTATACCACCCTAGCAAGGTGACTAAAACCTAGTAATTGAGTACCTGCAGTTGAGAATAGATATGTCTGTTGGCTGAATGCACAGTATTTTATAGCTAAATATCAGAGAGGGAACCAAACCATCAYACAAACAACTGCAGGACAAGAAATTTGTCACCTAAAATGGCACTTTTGCTTCTTCTACTGACATGTTAGCAAAAGTAAATTGTATGAAGGCTGTGATAAGACTATTGTCTCTTTTTGGAGATGTCTATAAAACAGCAAAATAACCTTCTGCCCTATTGAATGCCATGAAAAAGAGCAAATAAGAAACAGGCAATAGATTCAGAGAGGATGGCTCTGAGTTTGTTTGCAGAATCYGAATATGGGGAGCAATTCTGCCTAGGTTAGTGAAGCTACACTGTGGTGAAACAGACTTTAGGGCAGAATCCAGCCCTTGTGTAGGCAGAACAAATGGTTTATTAAGAATAGGAAGACAACTGAAACAGTTGGATTCTTTTGAAAGTGAGTTACTTGATAAGATATTCTTTATCTGTAACTGAATCTCATATTTTCTTTATAACAAAGAGCAAAAGAAATCAATACCACTTAACAAATTGTTTATATGAATAAATAACCAGTGACTTTAGGATTCTAAAGTATACTTCTGAATATTGAATGGATTAGTGGTCTAATCCAGGTGAAGTTATTGAAATCACCCAAAAGAAAGTATGAACTGGAGCAGGTCTTATGTCATCTATATAAAACATTTAGCACCTGACCTTTAGTAATGTTTTCCATAGTGACTGCTCCCCTTAACATACCAGTGGCTTTAAAGAAAACATTTATTGATTTGATCATAGTAAACTGGCCATATTGAATTCAGAGACCTCAAGAGTTATAACTCAGATGCTTCATATTGTACATTTTGAAAGCAATTTAGTCATCACATATGAAAACATCTAAAATCAAACGGAGACTTGCAGTAACAAGTTGAATGGCAATATAATCGCAGTCAAGCTGTCTTCACAGCAAGGCTCTCAATAGGAAAAGCTTTTGTAAAGGGGGTGCCATAGGCAGAATTCTCATTAATGAGGTTAATTCAGTTCATGTGCTGAAATTTAAATTATATGGAATTTACAGACTAACTCAAACAAACTTATTAATACAGAAGGAAAAATGCAATAGAAATATGAGTGAGTAAATATTAGATTCATTTTGGTGGAATAAATATTATATGTACTGGAGAATCAAACTGTTAATCCTTGCCTTTCATGTCAGAGAATTACGTTTTACCCTAAAAAATCTGCTGCTTTTTTAAAGTAGAAGAGGCAATTGGCCACTTCATTTATGTTGTCTTTTTTTAATCTGCAGATATGCATTATTTTCAACAATCTTCTGGCAAGTCTCAGCTAAAATTTTAGCCATATTGTTGTTTAATTGAAAGAAATTAGACATGCTAGAAATTAGAAATGTTGTCTGCCTCAGTTCACTTTTCTTCCTAATGGGGTTCAGCTAAGGTGTTCAGTGTGTTCAGTGGAAGTGCTGCATGAGACAGACCGCAGATACGTCTGAGTAGAACTTATTCTGCTTACACTTTCTGCAAGAGAACAATGAGCCTGATTTTAGTCTGAAAATTTGGTGAAGGCCCTGCCATTTGGCATTTTGCGGTTTGTCCTGTGGGGCACTGGGGAATTAAATGTACCTCCCCTCTAGGCTAGATGGATTTTAGAGGATGACTGACATCTGGTGTTGAGGGAACGGGCACTCGGTTTTCCATGGTGATAGCTGTTCCAGCTGGAAGTGTTGTTGGGTCAGATGGCAAGGAGCAGCAGAGATGAATTCCAAGGCAAGCTGATCATTTTACGGCTGAGTGAGCAATGCGTACTGTGCTGGACCATTTGGGGTCTTTTCTAAGAACACTAGAAAGAACCTAAATGCTGTGAATGATGAATGCCTTAAAATCTACAGAGGATGGATTTGACAGACTACTAAGTGATAAATAATCATTGATCCCTTATATCATAACCTGAGGTTATAGAGTGACTATGCACCTTCTAGAGGATGACGTTTTGAGATATGTCTGCTAATTAGCTGCCCTTGACATTAATTTGTCTTAAGAAAAAGAATTCAACAATTCTCTTCCTTAACCATCAGGCACGTGCATCAGAGCATGTCAGATGTCAGTCATCAGTTGTCTGTTACAGGTGATAATCATATTGAAACTAGAGCGGAACAGCAGGGTTTTCTTTTTTGGAGGAGTATAGCCACAGGACAGCAGATGGCGTAGACATAACTATGTCCTAACTGTCCTTGTAGCAACTGATATGCATTAAACTTCTCTGTTAACAACAGGCTCTGAGCAGAATATTCCTCTTTTGTTTCATTATTTATGTGCAACTGTTTTAAGTTAGCCTTTGTCTTAATGTGTATATCATTGCCATCTTAAAGTTGTTCACTGTTTCCTCTGGAAGATGAGCACTCCAGCTCTGGAAAATTTTCAAGTCTGAAATACCACTGTAGCAACGCATTACTTTAATACCACAGTGCAGGTAAGACTCACCTTGCAACAAATTATCAGCTCAAGCTTTATGAAACATTTGAAACTTCAGAATAGTAGTTTCATTATCATACTCATAATACTCAGCTACAAAAAGTAAGAAATACCATAGAAATCAAATAGTTCAGTGTATACAAACATTGACAACATACATAGAATTGTATACAGACCTCAAAAAAGTACCACATAATAAAGAAAAATTCTTTAAATACCAGATAAGCAAAAACAGCAGTGATTTAAAAACAATGACCAAAACTAGTTGTCACAAGCAATACCAATGAATTACAGACTAGGAAAGAATCTATTTGGTGGTATATGTTTTTAAAATGAAGATTAAAGTGTAATTTAACTGTAACTATGATACCAAAATTGGAAGGGGAGCAATACAAGAGAAAAGACTGAAAAGCTTTAAGTGTCCAAGAAATATTTGAAAAATAGGTTACTTCCAACACATTGCAGAATAGATATTTGGAAGTCAGTAAGAGTAGAATTCATCTAAGAGTTGAGCATCTGGTCTAAGACAGGCTCCTGGACTTTCTTCTGAAGTCACTGGAGAAAGGGATAGGAACCTTCAGAAGATGACTCAGACCATCCTAATATACATACGTACATACATACATACATAAATATAAATATAGATAACTATATATAGATATCTATAGATAGGTGAAATAAATCTTCTTCTGTAGGTGCCCATACCTTTCCATTGATGTTAGAAATAGTTTAGATTTGTAGTCAGACTAAGCACTATCCTTTCATGGAATTCAGCTCAAGTCTGAGAATGTAGACAGTTAATAATGAGATATAAACTTCTAAGGGAAAATCCATATTTTGGACATGCTGGATCTTCCAGCTCAAACTTTTGACTATTTTAATGATAAATTGGCATGCGAGCTTTCATCTGCTCTTTGAGTCTTCTTCCTCTAATTTCTGTTTTCTAATTCTTGTAATTATAGTTAATATACACACTAAATGCAACTCCAAAAAGGGCTTTTGATGTATATTTGTTTCATAACATCTCCCAGACTTTATATTTCTTTGAGGCACATGGCTGTGGAATGAGTGTTGATTTACATCACTGTGAACAATTGAATGAGAACCAAACTCAATGTCAAATTCTTTTGCTTGTGTCTCAGAAATGACTAGTGTTCTTGATGTATCTAACACCTGTTACTTCTAGCTTAAGGGCAAAAGTCATAAGTGAATGACTTGATTCCGTTTCTTAGGCTACAGAATATCAGAGAGAAAAATAATGCAGAAGTTGAGGAAGATATCGGCTGTATGTTTGATTTTCAAATTTAAGCTCAGTGAACCGGTATTTCAGTAATGAGAGATTTAGTACAGCATACAGAAAGGATAGCAGAAATACATGCTGAACCATAATTATACATTGTCCATCTGAGGAGTGAGATTATCAACAAAAATTAAATTCTGCAAACGTAGAATACTGAATGTCTGGAAATGTCTCCATTGTCCATTAGAGATTTTAGCATGTTACCAGGAGTATTTCAGTCTGAATTGGTTCTAGAGACCTGAAGAGCACTTGAAAGCGTGATCTGGTCATTGTCTGTATAATCACTACATAATAGCTCTTTATTTTTGTAGCATCATAGGATAATTCAGTTTGGAAGGGGCCTCAAAGCAGGGTCAGCTATGAGATCAGAACAGGTGGTGCAAGGCTTTATCCAAATGCATCTTGAAAGCTTCCAAAGATGGAGACTGCACAGCCTTTCTGGGCAACCTGTTCTACTGCTTGGCTGTCCTCATAGTGAAAAAGTTTTTCTTATACTCTGTCTGAACTTCTTTTGTTTCAGCTTCCACCAGTTGTCTCTTGTCTTCCCAACATGCACTGCTATCAACAACCTGGATCTTTCCCCATAACGTCCGAGTAGGCAATGGAGTGCTCCTGGTAGATTGCTCTGAAACCACCTATTCTTCAGGCTGGACAAGCTCATTCCTTCAACCTCTCCTCACAAGGCAAGATCTCCAGTCCTGGCCATCATAGTGATCTCTACAGAACTAGCTCCGGTTTATCAGTATTTTCTTTGTATTAGGGGCTCAAGCTATATGCATTATCTAGGTGTGGTCTGACAAGTACTGAGTAGAGGGAAATAACCCTTTCCCTTGATCTCCTAGCTGTGCTTCTGTTCATGCAGCCTAGGATGCTGATGATCTTCCTTGTTGTCAGGGTGCACTGCTGGCTTATGACCAGCTTGTGGCCAGCAACACACCAAGGTCCTGTGCAACACAAATATGTCAGGGCCCCGAGGGCCCCAGGAGGCTTAATTGTCCTGACCAGCTTCATGAGGGACATCCCTGGCCCATAGGCCCAGGACCTTGTTTCTGCTCAGCCCTGGCCCTTTAGTCCCTGCCTGAGCTATAGTCTAGGTGTTTCAACCCCTGTTTCTGGCCCCATTTTCTTTTGCTCCCAGCTGGAGCCCCTGGATGACTGCTGGACACAGTTCGTTGCTGGTCTCATCAGGACTGTCGATGGACCCTGTTACTGGCCCTGGCTCTGCCCCATAGTTGGCCCTGGGGGACTGCATCTGTTGGTGAGGTCATCGCCTGTGCCAGGTCACTAACTGCCCCGGCTCAGGGCTGGGAGCAGCTGACCCACCTTGCTTTCCGGCAAGGTGCTTCCCAACCAGTCAGTTCCCAGGCTATGGTGTTGCCAAGGTTTCTATCTTCTGAGGTGTAGGACTTTGTATTTGTCCTTGCTGAATTTCATACGGCTCTTATCGAGCCTGTCTCGATCTCTCTGAATGTCAGCCCTGCCATTTTCTTTCATAATATATGTATGCAAAATATATGCATAAATACATAAATGCATTACTGCTCTACATTTCAGAGTATCAAAATAGTTTAAATGTATGTCACCCTTCATGCCAATATATGCTTCTAYGAGAACTACAGTGCTAACAAAATTCTTTACAATTACTGTGCTGTCTATTGCTTTTGACATGTGGAAGATACTCCCCCCACCAATTCTTAGGTGAAGAATATCCTCTCCCCCCACCAGGTTCTTGGTTCTCATTTTTCCAGATAAGAACTAAAAATTACTACACAATTTCATTGGCTCAGACCTTTGAAAGTAGAATGAAGCAGTTGCAATATTTACTTACATTTGTCAATCTCTTGTAGGTATAACAAATTCTTGAGGCTAAATTTAATTTCAGCTTTCAGTGAAGATCCTAGTGCATTTGTACTTCATGCCAATGACTTCATCATTTGTAGGGAATGCTGTTGCACTTGCAAATATGGTGTGTGACTCTTAAGGCAAGAGGTGATCCCCAAGGATAGCATATAAATCTTATTTTAATTTATCTTGATGCAACTGCAGCATTAGTTTTAGAAACATCATGTTCTGGGGAAACAGAGTTATTTAACTGAATGTATTCTTCCTAGGTTGAGAAAGATCTGATCAAAGACATCCAAAGCTGATTTCACTTTCCTAAAGATTTRCTTACTTCTTCCTTGCAAAATGGAGATTTTTATGTTCTTTGAAAATATCTGAATTTTCTGAGTTTTTTTTTGCTGAATTGCAAATGAAAATTTTCTAAATGCTCATGAAAGCTGGAAAATTTCTCACAAAAGAAGTGCCACAATATGGTTAGACATGCCTTGATGATTCAAAAGATTGAGGGTTAACTCCTTAATCCAAATAAAAAACATAAAGGGCTGAAAACTCTCCAAGAGGCTTATATCTTCCTAGTGAGTATATAGGATACCTAAGCTATTAATTAGGGATCCTCAGTTAGGTTCCAGAAATTAGTCATGGTGAATTGGATGTTTCTTATCCACTGAATATTTAATTACATGATATCAAACATTTGCAGAAAATGGGATAAAAGTCTTTGACTCTAAAAATAGCTGGTCACAGCACTTTTCTACTGTGATACCTAAATGCAGATCCCTGTCTGAACTGAGTGGATGAGAACTCTCTGAATTCCAGATGAGTGCTCTAAGTAATTAATTTGTATTTGTCTGTCTCTCCAGAAATTCAGTTCTGACCATGAGAAATTTTTGTGAAAAAATTGTCTAAGAAACCATTATGTCACCAGAAAGCATTTTGTTTTTGGTGAAAACTCATTATCCAGTTAGGAAAAAAAAATGTTAATATTTTTCTGAGTTCTGTTAATCAGCTGCTTTTGGGAAACTCAGTGTACAAGTAAAAGAATAGTCCTCTGACTCCAAAAAACAGAGAAAGCACTGAAGGGAGGATTATCCATTTTTTAAAAAAACTGATGGGCAATCAAGGAAGAGAAAATGAAAATTGGCCAAGGATACTAGTACTTTGTGTTAGAACCTGGCATGCAGTCCAGTTAGTCTATATCTCACCTTTGCATCGTAGCTGCAAGGCTGTTCCTCCCATTACATTTAATTCTCTTGCAACTGGCTTACTCTCAGTTTAACATCTAGATAAAGATTAAAGAAAATTATGCCAGTCATGTGAAAGCCAGAACACTTTCTCCACTGAACTGAGTTAAGTGCACGTGTGTTTTTGCAGACATAAAATGATACAATATGTAAATTTAGTCAGAGGAGATATACCAGTATTAAATCCACTCCCCAGTTTTATTTTTAAAAATTCCTCTCTTCATAAAGTTAGCTTGTAGATATGATTTCACACTGGCATCTGACCCCACTCTGGAGAATTCTGCTTTCCAAATGTCTTTAAATATAAAGAGGAAGGAAAAAAATACAGAGGCAAAGCAGAACCTGACAAAGTACTTTGAAAAGAATATCACCGAAGTCCTGTAAAAGAAATGTAGCATTTTCAATTTTCTYATTCCTCTTCAGATGGTTTGTGAAAATTATCTGAGGTTTATGCATGCTGCTTCTATATCTTCTATAACAGTTTGAGAGACTTTATGATGTGACAATTTAAAAGAAAATATCAGTCTTCTTACAAATACTTTTCCCATTCCTCAACTGTCTTGTTATTTCTAGGGAACACTCAGCAGTGCACGCAACTGCATATAAATTCCTGTTCTTGTACTAGAGCTGTTAGCTGGATGAGGCTTGTTCTACTAAAATCAACATTCAAGTTGGGGGATATAATGAAGCCAAATGATTTTTTTCCTGATTCTTCTTTACAAGCAGTTCTTATAAAAGTCAGTGATTCTGTATAGTCCAAAGCACTTCAGTAATTGTAAGCCTATTGTGACAGTATTACACAGAACTGGTCAGGCATTTTCCAGTAAAGCAGATTTTCATGTTTTATGGACATGCAGCGATGTCAACAAACTTCCAACCGGTTTCTTTCACAAATCTTACTGGTGTCTTTCCAGTTCACTTTTGTCTGCAGATGTCCAGGACTTTCTGCGGGGACTACCTTGGGTTAAACACTTTGTAGTTTCCCAGCTTTGTAGCCCCAGACATCCTTGGCATTGAGAAAATTCACAAAGCTTGTTGGTCCTAAGGCTACTGACTGCCCCATTGCACATACATAACCCCACAGGCTATATATGAGGCTGTATCACATATGTATGTGTGGATGGATGGATTATTGTGACTTGCCTCACATGAGGTACCTAAATTAGGAACTGTGCTCACCCTGAAAAAGGAGATAATGACTTACAGACAAGTAGCTGAAATCTTAGCTGGATCAGACCTCCAGAGCTCAATTTAATTTCAAAAATTATATAAACCAAGTATCTATGTTCAAGTATACTTTAACATCTCTAATCTCTCTAATCTGTCATGCCCTTTCTAGGAAGTCACCTTGCTGGGATGTCTCTCTGAAGTGTCTGTATGCTAGGAAGAATTCGAAGTCAGTGTGCAGTTACAGGGCTACAATATCATTCATGGAGATATGGTGAGACAGTTTACAAAACTGGAGCTCTGCTGTGAAAGTATACAGGATCTTTAGGAAGGATAGGCCGGAAAAGTGAGGAAGGGGAGCTACCCTTTATGTGGGAGAGCCGCAGGAATGCATGGAGCTCTGCTTAGGGAAAGATGAGGGGCCAGGTGAGAACCTATGGGTCAGGATAGCTGTTATGGGCAGATCAGCATGGGTGATATTATGCTTGGTGTTTGCTATAGGCCACCTGATCAGGAAGAAGCAGACAAGACCTTCTTCAGACATTTGGAATAAGTTTCATGTTTGCAGGGCTTGCTCCTCACGGCAGACTTTAACCATGCCACTACCTGCTGGAGGGACAACACAGCAGGGCCCAAAAGATCCAGGAGGTTTCTGGAGTGCTTTGATGACACTCCCTAACACAGGTGACTGAGGAGCTGACAAGGAGAGGCACTGTGCTGGACTTGTACTTACAAAACTAGAAAGAACTGGTCAGAAGTGTGAAAGCTGGTGGCAGCCATGGCTGCAGTGACCATGAGATCGTGGAGTTCAGGATCCTGTGAGGAAGTAGCAGGGCAAAAAGCAGGACCACAACCCTGGACTTCAGGAGAGCTGACTTGGGCCTGTTTAGGGATCTACTTGGAAGAATCCCATGGGATAGAACCCTGGAGCAAAGAGGGGTCCAGGAGACCTACTCATTCGAGGATTACCTCCAAGTTCAAGAATGGTCCATCCCAACAAATAAAGGCCACAGGARTCCTGTGTGGATGAACCAATTCTACTTAAATATAAGAAAACACTTCTTTACTGTGAAGATGACTGAGCACTGGAACAGGTTGCCTCGAGAGATTGTGGGTTCTCCATCCTTGGAGATATTCAAAACCCTAATGGGCATGGTCCTGGCCAACCTGCTTGGTTAACCAAGCTGGCTGACCTTGCTTGAGCAGAGCAGGACCAGATAATGTCCAGTCCAACCCAACTATTCTGTGATTCTGTGATTTCTTACGACTATTCCCCAAATTTAATCTTTTTTTTAAGGAAACACTTTCCCCCTACAAGAAATTCCTCCTCTCCTCTCCAAAAAATCTAGATATTAACATCTTTCCCATCCAGTCTTGAGCATTAAGCAGGTATATTTAGAGATTTCAGATTAAGCCATTCAGTATCACCCTTCAAAAATAGTGTGACAGAACTATGCCATCCCTATGAACACCGGGAGGACAGGTAATACAAATCGCCATTTGAAAATAACACACTCCCAAAATGCAAGTGTGTAAGTGGACAGGGAAAACTACTTCCATTAGTATTTCCACCATGTCCCTTCTCTTCTCTGTTTTCTGGGGTGAATCAGTAGGCCTAAGGAATTTATAGAAGGAGTCAGCCCTGTATTCCCTTAAGCAGCTGGAAAAAGAGCTTTAAAATGACATATGTTTCTGATTGATTTTTCCCTGTTGTTGATGCCTTGGATATTTGATTCAGATAATTCACCCAAACTACAAAAGTTGAGAGTTGCAGACCATGGACTCCGATGTCGATCTGTGGTTTGCAGATGTCCAGAATTGAGGCTTAATTTGGGCCTGTCTATCTATAGTATAGTTAGCTAGCTTGGGAAGTCTAGAAATTGGACTGTAAATCTTCAGAGATCAAACTGTTTTCTGCTACTTCCAGAATTTTGAGGTATGGCTAGACCACAAATACCACACAAATTGCCACATGTCATAGAATTTTGATCCTTCTACTTCTCAACCTAACTGAAAGAGAGTAAAAACATAGGCATAATATTAAAACCTCAGCCTCTTAAACAGCATTTTCTGGTTTTTGAGAGCTGTTCTACTGATCTATTAAAAACCAGACATTTAAATTCAGCTGATGCTAAACCCAAATGTTATAATAGGACACTTTCTCCAATACAAATTCAGTCCAAATTTAATCGATCCCTATTAATTTTAAACAATGTTCTTCCAATTTCCATTCTCAGGGCCAGACTCACTGATCTAGTTTTACTTCTTTGTACCACTTCAGCAATGCAAATCAGCTGCAAACCTGGTTGCAGTTCTTTTGCACCGGCATAGTGTTTTGAAATAGCTGGAAGGTACTAGTGTGCATGACCTGTCCTCTCTATGTTGCTATCATGCATTTACTATGTATTTGCCCCTTAGGCTTTGGAGACAGTAGTATAAAATTGAAGTAAATGATGATTCCAAATAAAAAAAAGGCTTAAATCTCTTCTCTTGAGAGCTTGGCCAAAGCACGTCTACAAGGCCAACCTGTAATTTAAAAAATAAGGAAAACTCTGGAATGGGTCAACAGGGCCCCTTTATAGTTTAAATATTATAGTGGTTTGGATTTTGGCAGCCTTTGGGATTTCATATATCACTCAGTGCCAACTGATAGCCTGTTAGTTGAATCAGTATTTAGCTGACTTGTGGTCCCATTCTTTTTTCCACTAGATCATTGTGGGACTTATGGTTCTCATTTGAAGTTGTTTTTATACTTTTGCCAGTTGTTGAATATTTCCCCATCCTCTCTTTGTCAGTGGGATTTAATGTATTTTATGTTGTTTTCCTTTAATGAGTGTCTCTTTTGTTCAGCAAGTTTTCTACACTGTAGGCAGATTTCCTTACTCCTTTCAGGGTCTGTGAAATAGGATGGTACACTGAGGAAAGATCTTTTACATTTTACATTTATCATTGGTCCCCATCTTATGTATATAGATATACATACRTGTGTGTGTATATTATTGTTAGTCTTCATAGATTTTTCTGATTTCTTAGGCAAATAAAGCATACATATTGCAAAGGATTTAGCAGTGGGTTCTTCAATTCTCCACAGAGTTCCTTTTTATTTTACTCCATTGGCCTGAACATATAAAGCAGAATAAGAAAGACAAGCATTATTTTTGCAGCATAGTTCAAATCATGTTTTAGTCATATCTAAATGTTATTTTCATATATCACCGATATTCATAGATAAACAGAAAAATGTGTGCTGTGATCCTTTCTTGACAAACACAAGGATTATGTGGGAAGTAGAGCATAGATAAATTGATTAATAAGGAAAATTTAAGATTTTATTATATGAAACCTCAGAGACCATGTTTCAAGTTTGGCTCCTCATTTATGGAAGATAACAGTTTATTTGGAAGTGTTTTTTATATTTTGGTAGGGTTTCACAGGAAGCAGTCTAGAGATATTGTTACATTTTAATAATTGTTATTATTATTTTAATAATACTATGCTAAAAATTATTCTAGTATTTCTCCTCAATTATTTTCTGGGGAAGAAACTGGCATGAGATAAAAACATTAGCTGCACCTTGATGACTTTTCCAGCCTATAGCTTTTCTACTGAGAATTTTTTTTTCACTGATATTAACTATTTGAAATGGTTTTCTTAGGCTGGGCTATTAGAAGCTGAAGAACTGTTTTAAAAATAATTCTTATAGTTTATACAAACCTTCAGTATTGTTTATGATTTATTATTTTTCATCGTTTGGATTATGCATAACCATCTCCCTAAAGCAGAAGACAAATTTAAACTCTCAATAGAGTCAGGATTTATTAAAATATAGATAAGCATAATTAGAACTTAAAAATTTGGTTTCAGCAGATCTTGCTCTAATATATACTTAAAAATAACATATATTTTTATTAGTGACTTTGATTAGGATTAGATTGGTGCTGATCACTAATTTTGATTTTGAGGTAGTGACTTAATCAGTCACTGTTATCTAATTTTTCCACATAAATGATCCAAAATCCTGTCTCTGATTAAATCATGTAACTCTATCATAGCTAGTTATTTATTCAGCATGTCACTGTTACTTCATGTCATGTTCTAAGTGGAAATTTATAAGTTTTCTACATTAGAAGTTAGCATATTGGAAAAGTCATATTGATTTTGGATCTCCTGTTGGATTTGGCTTAAGGTTTTGGTGTGCTTTGTTGAGTTTGGAAAGTCAGTTTGAATACATCTTTTCTGAAAAAGCTCTGAGCATATTTGGGGAGAAATCCTGGCCCCGATGAAGTTGGTGGCATTAGTCCAATCGAACATTAGCAGTGTAGGATTTCGCTTGCTCTATACCAAGTTTTGACATCCACATTAAGAGGAAGTGAATCGCATTCTAGAAGGACCTATTCTCCCTATTGACTATAAAGAAATCTACCTCAGATGTAGCTAAAGTGAGGTGAATGCATTCAAAGTAACTGAACCATCCATCTTTTCATTGCTCTACAGACATACAGACAGACATACGAAATATATGCAAAACAAACCCCTCAGAAACACTATTATACTGGTATTGCCATAATACCTACGAGCTTGGTTATGATCTAGTTTTTTTTTTAATCAAAGATTAAAACAAGGCAATCAAAAAGATGAAAACAGCTTAAGAAGACTTGAGTACAAGACTGAGGCAACTGATTAATGTATATACAGAGAAAAGCATGTAGGAAAATACCAATACACTATTGTTAATGGATAGGGAGGACCCTCATGTCACCTTTGGCCATCCTGTTGTCACTCATCTTTGCATATGAGAATTTTCAGGTTGGATTCAAAGGTGGATAATTAAGTGATGAGGGAGTATTTATAATAATATCAGTGTAAAAAAAGGCTGATATAAAACATGACCATGCCCACTCACATTTTTTTACGGGAGGAAGTGAGACTAACAGAAAGCAAAACTGGTCTCTAAACACTGGGAGATCSTAGGGTGAACTGGCAATGATCAGCATTGTATGAAAAGACAAGCAACTTATTTCTTGAGCTGTTTCATGCAAAAAACAATGGAGAGATGGAAAAGAGAAGTAATAGGGACAAAGGAATGGTCTAAGAGAATGACTATTTCAGCATTATTCTGAATATAACAAGCAGTAAAACTGCATTTGATAGTTCTACCTTGAAAGATTTTGTGGTATTAGAGATACAAGTCAGCTTCAGGTATGGGTTGCAAAGACTGTATTTGATGTGTATTATTTAGTCATAGTCTTGACACAATAATCTAGAAAAAAGGATTGGATCAGAAGGGGACATCTGGACAAACTCGGAGTGGGATTTTAGTTTGAGTTAAAAAAGAAGTTTTGAGTACAAGTGTGGATCTATGAAGCAACAGAATAGTAGTGCTATTAGAATTGCTGTTTTCTCATTGATGTAAGAAAGGATGAGAGAAAAGAATGAGAGGCAGTATCTTGGGAATACCCGAAGAAATTTAGAGAACAAGAATGCAGCATTTACAGTTAAAAACAAAACAAAATCAAACAGAAAACCAAACAAGTAGACAGRTAAGAACTCAAATACAAAAAAAGACATGTATTCAAGAAAAATGGAATCTATCTATGCAGCTGACAGGTCTAAGAGAAGAAAGTGCAGTATTTGCTCTAAACTTTTGTTTAATAGCAATCTTTTCTTAACCAAGAAGAGATCCAATAGAGTGCATTGGTGTGAATTTGGACTGATGAGGGATGAGAATACAAGCAAGTAAGAGGACATCCAACAGTGATTGTAAACATAAGGTACAATAAAATTAGAGATGAAAAGAAATGAGTGATAGAAGGAGCATAAGATGAGAATTTTCTTAAAAATAGGTCCATCCACAATATTTAGTGCTGTGAATGGGAGAGATAAGAAGATGAGAATAGAAAGGAAATTAAGTGGTAAATGATGGAAAGAGGAGTACTGAACCTTTAGAATATCAGGTATCAGTTAGGCTTTCAGGGTAAGTAAAGAAGGGACAAAAATAGGCTGTGGAAAAGGCAAAGGGTCTTTTTTTGTCCATTTTGTCTTGGAAAAAATCTGAGCGGTCCTGTGTAAGGAGAGAAATTGAGACAGAAGGTAAGAGATGGTTGAAGATCAAGTCAAATACGAAAAAATCATCTTTAGAAAATGCTGTATGTACCCTTGTATCTGATTCATTTAGTTACGGATATTGATGTACCTACACTGGAGAAAGTGAAATATTTCATCTTCCTACACTGTTAATGGAAACTTTTTTTCCTATGGAAGGAGAACAGTCATTATTTCATTTGGCACACAATTTAATAACATTAATCATGGTGAACTCTTTTAGTATTACTGTGAGTGTAATATAATCCAGTAGGAATTTTACTGTAATTAAACTAATTTCATCCATATWTTTTAGTTTCTATTGCCATTTCTCTTGCTTTTCCTTCTGATCTGCTTACAGCATAAATTATACATTCATTACAAAGGTCAGTATACACTAACGCGTTTGATATAAAATTTGAAATGGGTAATCAGAGGACTTAGAAAGTGAAAGGATATTGTCTCTCCTGGCTGGCAGTGACATTTTAAATTTGACTATCCCTGACTTTTCTGCACAGCACAGTGCTGTCTTAACTCCACAGAGACTCTGTGCTGCTACCTGGACCATTCTAGTGACTAAAGAAAATAGTTTCATCCTTGTCCAGACAAAAAAGCAAGAACAACCGTATTTCTGTTTGATATGTACTAGCTTGTCTCAAAAGTGCATTGAAGTGTCTCTGAATCACTTCTAACATGTTATTCTTTACAAAACTAAAATCAGCAGTCTTAATAGTCTTTCCTGCCTTTCACCTATCCACTCCAAGAGCTCCAGTTTCTGTGAAGGTTAATTTTGCATCTCATCTCTACAATTGCTGAACCAAAGCCATATCTTGTATAGCTATCTAAATAMCAACTTTGGTCTTCTGTCTATAGAAATAAACAAAGGTGAGCACAGTTGGATATGGTTAAGTAAAAGAATCTTTTAGGCTAGAACAGTCCTTGCTTTGATATATATGGAACAATACCAGAGATCTTTAATGTGTTATTACAGATTCAGCAGCACAGGAGTCAGCATTCTAGCTGCAGAGTTCTGGGTAAATTGTAATTTACAAAGTAAAGATTTTGAAAGGTTCCTCAACAATGAAATGCAGCTTTCCAGCAGAGATATAGTAAAGCCCGGAATTAAAGTCTCGGCAGCCTTCCGAGATGAAATGCTCCACGTCTTGAAGACAATAAAATCAAAAATATTTCAGAATCAAAGTAACTCCAAAACATTCTGACAGTGCCATTCCAAGACCTTGCATTTTAATTCAGCAGTTGAAATGTATTAACACTAGTTATGCAGCTAAATAAGGTTGTGAAAACAGCTACTAGCCAAATAATTCTGTTTTGAGATATTGTTCATTCAGTGACAAACTACATCAGCAAGGCAGAAATCTCCACGCTCCAGGCTTAGAAGACTCCTTTTTGGAATGTGGGGCAGTGACTGCTGTTTTTTATGTGAAAATTGAACAGTTAGAGAGCAACAGAAATAGGAAATATGGATTATAAATTCTTAATCAGATGGAGGTTTAACCCCATAGCACTTATATCTTGGGAGTGTATCCTCATCACTTCAGTAAAGGATATTTGGGGAGCAGAGGAAGAGCAACATCTCTTTTATTGACAATGAGGTGAAAGTGGATTGGGCAGAAGAAGGCCACCTTCCCATAGGAGGAAGGAGTAGAAGGGTGTTCCTGATCTTGGACCCTGAAATATTTTCTATGCTGGAGCCCTCAGTGAAAATAAAAGGACTGGGTTTCAGGTGTCAGACTAAGAAGTCTGTGTTTAGATGTCCTTATGTAGGTGTTTATAAGCAATTTAGGTGACCAGACTCTCCCTACAGCTCACAGAGTTCTAGTCAACACAGTCAACAAGGCCCTTAGCTTGGTAAGCTGATCAATGCCTACTTTAGGATGAAYCAAATTAACCTATCTTTCATGTAGACACTGACATTTAAGAATCTTAATTTGTAAGTTATTTGCCCCACTCCCGTGAGAGTTTCAAAAGCAAGAATTTTCCCTRTTCTATACTCGAACACTCTCACTGCTGCAGTGAGGTTCCTGGCTGTCCTACCTCTTCATGCTCCACTTCTCTTACACTCCTACTTCCTCTGCAATGACGGTTTGAGGGAAACATGGGGGGCCCCTCATGCAGAAAACTCCACAGTTTGGTGGTTAGGACACTCTTTTGGGGAAGATAGGAGTTGTATATAGAAATCTGCTCAGGTTGTGAAGGCCTTTGACTCCAGGTCTAACACTTCCCAGGTAAGTATATTAATCACTAAGTAAAAGATTGGGTTCAACTCCTTTAACAGAAGCACAGGAGTTTAATAGGAACATAGATAGACAAAAGTGTGTACCATAATGAAAAATTCTGATGAACAGCTAATAACTCAGTCTTGGAAGCTGGGCAGAATGCCAGTGTTTATCTGCCTAAACTTGAAGCACAGCAGGTCTTGGAAAGAGACAGTTGCCTATCAGAGCATTTGTGAGCATCCACTGTGTTAYCGGACAGGCAAAAAGGCAGCTAAGGAGTCTGCAATATTAGTGGTCAGACTTAGTGGAAGAAAGTAAGTGCTCTTGTTTGTTTTATGGGCTGTTGATGGAATTCAGGTGCTTGCACTGTAACTTTTAGAGGATTTAGGAGAGCTGCTCTATCCTAGCATGGCCAGATTTAGAAGAACTGGATTAAAACTAGAAATATTCTCCTGCATTATTTTCTGAAAAGTATATATTTTTCTGTTTAACTTTTGCAGATTTTTTCACTGCAGACTCAGCTTCTTATTTCCGTATTTTACACTTGTCTACATAAAAGTGAAACAAAATAATTCTGTAAGATATTCGTTCAGATTTATTTTGGTAAATGTTCCAGTGTTCAGAAGTCAGCAATAATGCCTTACCGCTGCTCAATTTCRTGGCAGCTTTGATGAGGTACCTCTGCTACAGGCCAGGTACTCAGCAGACTGGAAGCTGTGCAAACACAATGAAAGGAACAGAGACCTTCTGATATAACTAGTAGGCAAAAGACTGACAGGAATCATTTTAGCATTGAAACTGAAGCTTTGAAGATGAATGCCAATGAAAATATCAGTGTGGAAGACTTTTTTTATATGCATTTTTAGAAGATTAGAAGCAGAAGGATCTGATGTGCCTGTAAGGATAATGAAGCAATGCCTTATTCTAGCAGAGGTTGTAGGAAATAATGTTCCTGTGATTCATGCTGGTGCAAGGCATACACAATTTACCCTGTTTTTAATACCTACTTGAGAATACTGTTCTTTCAAAGTGCCTTTTGAATTCAGTAGCACTTCTAATATCACTGACTCATTAAACAAAAAATATGTATGAAAATCATTCTTGCTTCCTCACACCATGCAATACCAGTTCTTCAGGTGGTGTAACCACAAAAGGTGTATCCTCCATATCCCCAGACTCAGGCATTTTAAAGTCTATAGATTTGTTTGTTGTGTGTACTCTTCACATAGTCTTCTAGATATGCTGTATCTCCAAATATTTATGTCTTCACAGGAAATGAAGATGCCTATTCCTTCCTGCCTTTATTTTGTTCATAAAGTATCAGTTAGGCTTTTCAGGGTAAGTAAAAGAGCTCACAGAGAAACAAAATGCAGAAAGAGAAGAAGGCTAAAAACAAGAACGGGAAACAAAAATGTTAGTTTATCCTGGAATAAGTGATTTTATGAGCAAAGAACCAATGAGGTTGGACCCTCACAGTTCTGTATTCATGTCTGGGGTTTCTATGTCCAAGAAGGTGGGAAATGTGGGAAAGATCTTCCTTTGATGGGGGCCATCTGTTTGGATTTTCTGATTCACAAAGCAGTCTCATCTCGGTTAGAACCAATAATAGAATCTCCTTTCCTTTACTTAGACATTTTTCATGAAACTTGTAAGAATTTAATATTTTAAGCCTTCAGTCTTCTGTCAATATCTCCTCAAACTGAATTATTACTTCTAAAATTTATACGCTACATAAAAATCTACACCAAATAAACAATTTCCTCCAAAAAACTCAAGGTCTCCTCAAGAAAGACCAAGAAATAAATTTTCACTTTTAGAKTCCTATAAAAATAGAGCAATAGTACAATATTTTAGTAATCTTAGGAATGTTAAAATGGAGACAACAAAGTGAAGTAAATTCAAATATGAATACAAAAATTAAGGAAATAGTGCGAAAGAGGAAAAATTCAAAAAATTAAAAAATATTTTTGTAGAGCATAGCCAACAGTGACAGAAAAACACATGACAAACATTCATTACAGTGAAATACAAAAATCAAGGAGGAACAAGAATCTTCTAGGCTTCATAGCAGCAATAGCYGGATTAAAAGTAGGCAAAGCTGAAAGGTGGACATCAAAGGAGTTGCAATTAAAAACAAACCATACACAGAGTCATAATACCTCAGAGAATTCCTAGGGAAAAAATGTCTTTTAGTAGCTTTTCTCTTTCTGTATTCCTGAGCTGGTTCTGTGATGGCTCCTTCCTCAAGGCTGCTTTACTTTGCAGTAAATGTCAAGGGCCCCTCACTGCCCTGGCCTCACAGGGAGGCTGGAAAGCCACTAGATGTATAGAGGTCCCTACTGTACATGCTGTGTAAAGAGGATTCTGCTCCTGTTAGAGGAAGATTTCAGCTGATATGAAGTCAGTGTTACTAATCCTCAAACCATCTTCTTGTGGCAACCCCTGATGAAACACACTGGAGATGGGAGGGGATGCTACCAGACCATTTTGATGCCTGGYAAGTAAGGAACTCCAAGAAAGTTAGGTTCAGCCTGCAGTTTTACGGAAATCCTTGAGTTCCTCAGAAACATATTGCAGCTTAGCTGATGTAATACTCATCTCYGGGTTAAGGATCCAAAATTAAGTCCTGTGCTATGCACTGAAGTGCCTAGTAGAAAACTGATGCAATTAAGAAAAATGTTGCYGCTATTTCTCTAGCAATTTAACAACATGGTCTTGGACAGGTCCAAATCACTGCTAAAATATTCTCTTGCTCCACCAGAGTGAGGCAAGACCTAATTAATTGATGTGTATGAGGTGGCAACAATAATGAACACTATAAAATGTTTATGTGAAAAAGATTAAAATGAACACTTTCATGCATTTTCAGGAATCAGTCACGAATCTTGGCATACTGTATAAGATCCAGATCAATGTATTTTGATATTGTTCCAGGTACTCTTGCTGCAATGTAATATTATTTGCTCATGATAAATTGAAAAGTCATAAATAAGATGTGTTCTATTTAGTACAATATCGTCACTTTCCTCAGCTGCCAGATAAGCAAAAACGTTTTTCTCTTCCTATGCTCGGCAACCGTAATTTGCAGCGTCAGGTACTTGACTGCCTGCATCTGTTTCCAGATGAGACTAGTTATTGCAACTGGTGGCAAGTATCATGCATATGAACACAGCCCATTTTCTTCAGATCATCAGTGTCAGAGGAGCTAGAAAGTGTGTCCTTTTGTCTAGTTGTAAAAAAGAGCCAATTAGAAGGATATATCTCAGGACTGTACCATTAAATGGTAATGATGCAGGTATGTAGCAATATACATRTAAGGTCAGATATGGAGATGAATATTTTTCACTTAAAAACATCACTTATATAAACGATTTTGGCAAAGTTATGAGTTGTTCAGTCACCAAAATAGTCTACTTTTTGCACAGTTAAAATGTTTAGGTGAGACCAACAATACTTCATAAAACGTATGTACGGTTTCACAAGGAAGAAAATAAACTGTAGCATCTACAAAATGCTGCAATATAGACTTAAATCGCATAACCCTTAAATGCAATTGTACATTTTCTTTTTTTAGTGTAAAACAATTTTCTGATTAATTTACAAAGCAATGTGAATACTTAAGACTTAGCTTTGTGCTTTGAAACTCAGCCACTGAATGTCCTAACTAGTAAATTAGCACCCACTGCATATTCTTAAAATGAAAACCTGTAATTCCTTGTAGAGGTATCTTTGCCCTGTCAAACTGAATATCCTCTCTGTAATGATGATTAGGTAGAAAATTCATTGACAAGATGATGAGTTATGCCAAAAAAAAAAAAAAAAAAAAAAGAAAAATTAGGCAAATCACTAAGCTGCCGCTGCTATTGTAGTCTAATCATCGGTTTTCTACAGTAAATGACAAGCCTGTTTTCCTGAAAGTGGCAGCAGCAGTGGTTTGCTTTCTTCCTTTGTGCTTCTACAAAGCTTAATTGTTCTCATGTTCTGACAATAGTAAGAACCTCACACAATCCGGTTTGGATTGAACAGTTCAGGATGCTATCACATTTTTATAGTGACATGGATAGCAATAAAATTAGCAGAGTCCATGCATATAGCAGCCAGAATTTTAGGCCTGTGCTGCATTTATGGGAATAGACATTTTGTCTTAAACAGGCATTTTGCTGTTCAGAGAATAGCATGTCAGAAAGGAATACTTGCAATCTGGAAAATCCAATATGCAATCAGAGAATTTCAAATGACATTATCAAATCRTGTCCCAACTGCTGGTTGTTATGATGTTACACATCATGGACACTCAACATTTTATGATACTAGAAAAGGAAAATTTCTTCAAGCTGTGCAAAGTATCATGAATACTTTGCAAGTGAACTGTTCTTAAGTCATTACAAATTGTGATTCCAAAATTTTACAGTATCTAAAAAAAACAGAGTCACCAAAAAAATGTGAAAGTGTAGGGTTCAGTATAATATTTTATCTTCTCATGGAGAACTTCAGACAAGAAATAGAAGTTCCACCAACAGCATCAGAGGGACACTTCCCCTTCTTGGCAGTACTCAAATCTTGCTTAAATGTGGACAAGAAGGAGATGAAACCTACGAGTTTACCCTTTGAAAAAGAAAGACTGTGATAGGTTGGGGTGTATGACCACCATATTGGCACACCTCAAGCACTCATCCAGATACAGCTGCATAATGTATTTAGTGGTCTGTTTCCTAGAATTTCTAGAATTCGTTCCTAGAACGAACACAAGACAAACTGATGCCAATAGGTATCTGCAATGAAGTCTCAGCACGTATGTGGTCCTCTGTCTTTATACATCCAGCTCCAAAGTTTATCTTCTTACTCTCTGTTTCCTACTTTAAAATGCAAGCTGGGAATAACAACATTTATCTTCACACGTTGTATAAGACTTAAGTAATAGGTATCGAGAGCTTGCTTGCAAAACATAAAAATGTTTAAAAGATACCTAACAGAAAACTTATAGAGAATTTAAAAGGATTAAAGTTAAAAAAAGAAATTTTTCTGAAAAGGTGTAGTTAGGGAATATCACTTCAGTTTCCAAAATTAAAGAGGATATTAAGTATGTAAGAAGGAAGGTGGCATGAAAGGGAATCTATCTATCTGCTAGGCTGTCCCTCCCTAATAACTTCTGAATGTGTTACTAATTGCAACCAAATTGCACAGAGGGATAGTTGCCTCACAGATATTAAGTTCTTACATGTTCCAGTGACCAATACTGCAGAAAGCTTTAATCAGAGCTATCATTGCTGGAGCCCAGAAAATCAAAAAACAAAACYTGAGGAGAATGGGCTGTATTTGTTCCATTATCCACAGAACTGCACACTTCTCAAACTGCCCAACCAAACTGGGTAGGTGGAATGCATTTGATATGAATTTAAATTCCACAGGATAATAAAAAAGAAATGATTTATTTTTGTTATACTATTGGGTCTTTCCCTCTCTTGATAATGTGCCATTATTAGTCTGTGATAATGTGAAATTTTCTGACATTCCTTCCAGGTGCACTGTTCCTCATGTGTCATCTCTTCTGTAAGTCTCCACTCCTCTCTTTAAAATAATTTCCAGAGGAATCTCTGCAAGCATATTTCTACCTAGATATTGCAACATAACACTTGCTAGTTTTTTTTTTTTTTTTTTTCACTGAATATCAGGGATTCAAAAAGAACAGAAAGACTCAAATGATATTTTCCCCCTATTTATTTCCCCATTGCTAAAATACTATTTCACTGAAACTACAACTTTTCACAGAAATTTACTAGTTCGATTAAACTTCACTGAGAAGATTGATAAAGGTCAGACAGTTCATTACAATATGAAATAACCAGTAACCTAGTACCAGTGCAAAATATTTTATGGCAAATACCAACGCAAGCATCTGCGCTGATCTATCTATCATTTGTCATTTGGCTGGTTCATTAAAACCATTGGAAGGACTTAKTTTTGTCTCTTGCAAAAAAAAATAACATTCTCAAAATTTTTATAGGTTTGCGAAATAGATTTTTTAATTTCTTGTCTGGCACTAATAATGACTGTGGCTTTGGGAAAACAAATTTGCTGTGAATCTGGCACACAATCAGATGACTGGCAACGTGGTAAATAAATGGTCTTGAAAAGAATATTACTTAAAATAAAGCACTTTCTTTTTGAGTACCATAAAGCAAGTGAACACCTCAACCAAAAAGAACTTTTAGTGGAGGTATTGCAAACAACTGAAATCCACTCTTCCTATGAGCTCATGGTTCAAAGGACACTTTCATGTTTTTATATTAAGCACTTACAATGCTTTATATGCATAAACTTGTATAAAGGTTTTCAGCTTTTAAGAAGAACCTTTCTAAGATTTCTCAGAGACTGCACAAATAACATATTCAATCTGCAGAACAATCCCATAAAATGAATAAACTTTGACATACAAGTGCCTATCACATCTTGAAAGTGTTTAGCTTTTGAAAATATTTTGTAGCATTTTTTCTTCTTATAGGAAACTTTCAGCCATTTTCCCATCCAAACATAAAGGCCAAATTTTACTATCTGACAAGTCTGTGCAACCCTCATGAAATAAAAATGTTCTGAGGTTGTGTTTGAAGGTAATAGTTTAGTTCTTTATGTTTACATCAATGGAMGCACTGAGTTCACAAGAAAAAATTGCTAAAAAATCTAGTTAGGAGAAAAGAAAGAAGAAATTATAGGGCTCATGAARCTTGTATCTCCTAAATGAATGTTACCAAATCAGAGTTCATCTAATTAAAAATCTGTATAAATACTTTCAACAGAAACAAAAGCTTAATTTGCTTGCAACTGATATCCTGAGGCAAAAGTTCCCAGTACAAGCAGGGCAGTGTCATCCTTGCAAACATCAAGGTGCAACTGTTTTGCAAAGATGCGTGTGTGAATAACTCTTGGAGTTTTTAAATCTAGTCTGACTACTCACAGCTGTACAGTGACAGGATCATGTTAACACGTTTGACTCCCTGAGTCTATTCCTTCTATTGAAATGAAGATAATAATCCAGCTGGGATATCTTAATTGGCTACAAATCCATATATCTTTCCAGAGTCACAGTCCTATATAGCTAAGATCTTTTCCAGAATTTCTATTTAATAAAGCTCAGAATTGGGAAAAGTCACTGCACACTGACAACAAAAATACACATAGACCTGGGAAGTGGCTGGTTCCTTATGTCGAGTAATTGCTTTTATGTCCTTCTTATGCATTATGTTTTCATGCTTCTCTATACTGCAAGGATCCTGGGGTATTAAGGGAAGAATAAGGATGCTGCAATGTATCACTATTATTTTCTGTCCTCCTATTTATAAAAAAATCCAGAAATCAGATCTATAAATATATGATTTTCTTAACATTACATTTACTACTTCAGATTCACAGATTAGAAATCTATTGTACCTGAAGACCTAAAACCATATTTTGAATTCTGCTGTCATGGATACCAGGGGATTTTTACTGTTAGATCATTTCAGACTTCTGGTTCTGTGACTGTACTGGGTGGAAGGTCATTTAAAAAGACACTACAGGCCTTCAGGCCAGAGGATGTGTTAACATTATCTTAGGAAAGAGCACAGTACCTTCTCCCAAAATAAATTTTCTTGTTAGTCATTTGGAGTTTTCTTAAACTTTTAATAATAAATAGATTACCAAAAAGAAAATACAGGAAACAGAAGATTAAACTCTAAGCACAGATAACCAATGACTTAAACCAGTCCCAGTCAGTTAGGAGCAGATTTGGGGACTTTATATATTTTTCTTCTCATGATAAGGAGTAGTTGCCTATTTGAATACAAGGTTACAAGGCCTGTAGCATTGCTCTGAACCTGTGCTCTTTTCCCATCTATAWACTTTATCCAGACAGAAGAGAGGATTTTGGCTATTTTACTGGACCATCCTTGGAGTAACATAACAGTTCAGTCAGGACTGGGGCTATAAATCTTCRGGCAGTGGATTATGGGCATGCTCAAGTCAGCTATGTTGGATGTGCAAGGATTTGAAGATATCAGATGCAAGTAGCTGCCTATGGTTCATATGCCGTACGGACACCCTGTGYCTGTGTAACAAAACTGCAAATTCTGGGTTTGTTGGAATCGTTGCACCTCACTATAGAATGGACCAGCCCGGGGAATGTATTTGAACGCACAGTGTGAGTACATCTTCCCCGTAAAGCAGTGCCCAGCGCGTTGGCTAAACCCCAAACACATCATATACAATGCTTTATGCCTGTGCACCTATCTTTCTGTCCAACAAATCCTTGAATAAATATAGGAGCCTCATGTGAACACTAAATAAATGGCAATCACCATCACTGCAAATTTGACATCCAGTTATGTGTATTATGAGCTCCTATTACAGTGAATATTCTTTTTATTTCATTTTCTTGCTTCTGTATCTTATTTGGTTTCTTGTGGTTTTGTTATGTTGTTTGTAAGTATGAAATTCCAGTAATAAATATTCACTTAATACAGAGAAACTAGTTCAGAGCTCTGAGGCATTGTATGATAAAGTTAAAAGCCAACTGACAGACTAATAATTAAACCAAACATTCTATTAAGGCAAAAAATGAGAAAGCACAAAAGAAAATTTGACTCTAGACAAGATGATGATTTAAATCCTTTTAAAGAAACCCTCATAACAGGATTTGCTACAAATGAAAAAAAAATGTCCTCTCCGTAGACCTATTGTTACAAATTTAGAAGAGCATTCTAGTTGCAAAATACAGGTCAAAGATATAATAAGGGTTCAAATGCTAAGGAGATATATAATAGTTCAGGAGTTAAAAATCAAGGTAGGACACTCTATGGTTTTAAAGTAATTATTTTTTTACACTATTTGTCTATGGGAGGAGAGCTATTTACAAAAACGGTATTAGAGTCTAATATGATACAATGGTTTAAAAAAAAACCAATGGAGTAGATAGTGTGTCACATTTGTCTCTAATGTAATTAAGTTTCTTTCCTGAAACGATATCCACTAAAGATATGAATTTTAAAAAATGATCAAAGCCCTTTCCACAAAGCTCTGCCTATATTTTGTGACTGTCAAGGGATAGTTTACTCTTGTGGCTATAGGACCAAAATCTACTTTATGGAATTCAGACTTTACCTTAAACTTTGATCAGCTTTATTTTCACATCTCTGCTAGAAACACACTTCAAAATAAAACAAAAAAAAATCATTATTTGAAGCACGCCACGCTGTAGCCTGGAAATAAATAGTAAGCATAAAAGAAGCATTGCCCTGAACTGCGCATGACACAGACTAAAATCTCCCTTAGGTGTATGACCAGTACTTTGAAACCACACATTAACTGTTGTAGTGTTCAAAGCATTCGTCACAAGACTAGAAGTATTCTCTGTGTTTATAGTCTTTAGTTATTTTTGTAGGTTTTTTTCTGCTCTTCCCTCCATTTAAGACAGCATTTTCTTCTGAATAACAGTCTTCCTAAAGCCAACATAGTGTTTTAGCAAGTTTTAGTGCGACCGAGAAGTATCCAGAGTCTGAACAGCCTGTTATTTAACTAGGACTGGCTCCTGGCTATAGATGGTACTGAAGCTCAGGACTAAAGTGTAGAAGCAAGAGCAGACAGAAGCAGGGGATACAAGGCGATGCATTCACTCAGCTCCTCTCAATGTAGGCAGCTACATTTACTGCCAGCTAGAAGCACATTTGTGCATTCGTGTTTAGTCACAGCATGCTCTGGGAATCCAATCAATGAGAAACATGTGTGGGATCACAGTGGTCCTAACTTCTTCCGTGAAGAAAGGGTGGAGTTTTTTACTAAGTCTCAGAAGAAAAGGGCTTTTTTCATCAGTCAGACTACTAACTTATCTAGACTCCATGATGAGTCAACTGGGCTCCAAGGGTCCAGACAACTTTGAAGATTATGGGGCAGGAGGAAGGAGAAAGAAAAGCTTTTAAGCCAAATAGAAGTACAAAGCCCCAGCTAGCTTTTTGAGATGTTTTCTGGCTAGGATTACATTGGTCTTTTCCCAGTTTCAATTCATCTRTTTTCATCCAGGAGACAATCTATTGCAGTCTTTTTTGGCTTCACTATGACGAGACTGACTGGCTTGGAAAATAGGAGACACATTAAAGTGTATCTGCCATTCTCAGCTCAGCTAAAGCTGTAGCATTTGAACCATCTCTACACACTGCTTCAGCATTCAAAAAGGGGAGAAGCTATCCGATGCTCTCCAATAGATCAGGGTTTCTGGAAATACATACATTTTGAAATACCTGGCTCAGTGACAGTATTTCTAAAAATTCCATATGCATATAAAAACTCATTCTTCAGCCCAACAAAGCACTGCTACAGTGAACAGRAGGAGGCCTGACATTGCAAATGGGAAGAAAATACTTCAAAATAAGACTATGGGATGGAATTTCCGCTGGAGTCTTTTGTCATTTATTTTGCATGGTCTAAATTAACCAATTAAATATTTCAGAAATAAAATTATTTGGCCTGTAAACTGTGTAGAATAAAATGTTTGAATAGCTGGGTTCTATAAATCAACCTATGTAACATAAGACACTAGTCCTGTTTTTACCTACCCTTTTAAAGGATTAACGGGAACTGGCAAGAAGAACAGTAATGTTGATACGAGCTTCCAGCTGGGATTGATTACAGGCTACAGCCTAATGCAGTAATGCTTTGTGCTAGCACAACAGTTTAACTAGAGAGTGCTCACAATACATATCCCCCACCTTCTGCCTCTTAAGTGATGATATAAAGAAACCAGCTAATTTTGTTGTGATTTTGACCTTTGATCTGTTAAATCTCCAAATTAATTAYCTAGCATGCACACGATCTACTGTTTAAATTAGAGTACATTTGTAAAATACATCTCCTGTGTGCAGCTTGTCTCCAGGCAAGTCTTTTGCTTGGCCCTCTCCTCACTCAAGTCCAGAGGACACTGCGAAGTGCATCGAGTGAACATAGATGAAGTCTGTAGGTGCTTTGGAGTGATCCTTTGAAATTTAAAATCCAGAATTGCAAGCAGTCATCAGACTACTTTTCCTACAGATTATCCAAAGTAAATGGATAAAATAAAAATGTGCAGTACTGTTAGAAACACAGTTCATGCTCTGCTTAGTGGGCTGACGTATTTGGAAAGTGTTTTTATCATGAGAGAAATTCCTGGGATGGAATCACAAGGCAGGAAGTGTAGTGTAAGATATGTTAACAGATACTACAGTCTGGGACAATGAGGATCAACTGTTCTTGTCTAGTTATTAATATTTTCTGGAGATATTTTTACAGATATTTTTAAGCTGCTCAGCCTGGAATGATTTATTTCTGAACATTTCATATTTGGAGGATTTGCATACTGTCACAGAAAATGAAGGTGCATAAAGCAAAAAGTCAACATGCAATCAACAAAGTGCTTGTTAAAATGATCACAGTATCTACTGTGGAAATAAAAGGTGACTTCTGGGTCACTTCGGTTCTGAAGAGTCTATCACTTTAACTAACTCTAGATCTAATAGTAGCAAAACTAAAAGCAACTTTTTCTTCTAGACCATAGCCATGTGTAAGGTAAGTCAGAAAAGGGCTGAGCTCCACATGGAAACAATGCAAAAAAAATGTAGTTCTTGATGCTAATAAAATTTTGTATACAGACGTACATTATTTCACTATTACAAATTTTTGAAAGAAAGTGGCTAATGTAGCATTTTGGGCAGATCCCAATCCTATCACCACATGTTAAGTAAGTTAGAGAACACCTATGGAATCACAGATCTCTCAGGCAATGTGAGTGGCTGAGCCATTGATTTCTTCAGACTTGAAAGGGCAGAGCTAGGCACTGCAATATCAGAGATTTCTTGGGATGTGAGAGGTAGAACTGCAAGGGACAGGGGAAATTCAGACAGGGATACAGATGACTGGAGTTAYGTTGTGTGTTGGATATTTTGGCCTTAGATGCTTCATGTCTGTTTAAGAGCTACCTTTTACCTGAGTTTGTTAGGTGTAGCCCTACCCGAATATAAAGGGAAGTACTATTACAGACCAGAAACAGTCTAACAAATAAGCTTTCCAGGCTATTTAACAGAACAAAGAATTTGAGGGAGACAACCAAACTTTTTATGTGTATACGTACCCTTGAATCTTTTGGGAGAGGGTAAAGTTGGTTATGAACATCTCATAAACTATAAAGGTGATAGGTGTGTCTGTACATCCTCTCTATATGTTTATGAATATGGGCATGTTTGCTCAGAAAAGTTTAATTTGCAAGGATGTTCATGGGAGCTGACTTGAAATAGAAATCACAGGGAAAGAGAAAAAAAGAAATTATAGTGAGGATTTCTGTAGCTTTAGAAAATGTGAGGACCATCTCCTTATAAACAGAAATAGTTAACATTTAGCAGTGATGGCAGGGATGTAACCTTCTTAAAAAGTAGGGGAATTGCAGTCCAAATGGATTCTGAGCATACTAATGCTGAAATACTTTATGTATAGGACAATCTCTTACCACATCATGACCAAACCCCTGACACTAAGCATTTATCAGCCCACAACACCCACCATATGTGGTCCTATCCTTTGAAAATACAATTCTGCACAAACAGAAAAAAGCAAACACTAATATTCTTGCTTAAAAGAGGTAAAAGAAAAACAAATTTATAGTATAATAAATGTAATTGACATAAGTAATAATGAATATTTGAGAATAAATGAGTGATTACTTTTCAAAAGAACTTATTGGAACAGGAGACATATAATGAGATATTTATATGCAATTTTTCAGCTGATTGATTTTAAAACTTGAAGAAATCACTTGATCATATATTCTGACCTTCTACAWGAAGCACAGTTTAGGAACTCCCTGAATTAATTTCTTCTTCAAAGCTAATAACTGTAACTGCATTAGAGTCTATCTTTTAGGAAGAGAACACAAAACAAAGCCTTATAGTAAGGGGGACATGACCCATGATAAGCTTTCTAGCTCAGTTTGCCTCTTGTCAAAATGCAGAATGTAAGCAGACAAGAAAAACAGCTTCCCCCACCTCTTGCACAACTTAATGTAACAGACCTGTGATACTGGTTGAGACCTACAGGCACTTCCAGAGTGCTAGAATATGAAACCTACTTCAGCTTACTTCCCCAAGGAATGAAGGTTATGTAATCGTGATTTCTATCTGCTTGCTTGTCTTTCTTTCCATGTCAGTGCTTTCTTCACTTCCCCAAATAACTTTTGAACCTGTTAATCAGTTTCAACCAGAGTTGACACTGGTCCAGCCAAACAGGCAGGAGAGGAGTTAGGGGAAAGGGAAAGAAGAAATGTGCTGGGAAGTCTGTAAGAAGCCTGAATGAGGCTTCATTATTTGTTCTGGTCACAGAACAGCTTTTTTTCTGAACTGATCTGTGGCCTTCTCTATCCTTGAGTCATATCTACATACTTGTCTGACAATAAGTGCTTTCTATTTACTACAGCATCAGAGCCAAGATAGTTAAGGATGAGAAAATTGGATTCTATTCTTCCTTATGAGTCACGGGTAAAAATGCCAGCTACGCAACTGTACAATCTTTATTATCAAAGATAATATAAAAGAAAGACAACAACCAGATTTTCACATTCCAGGCTATGTATGCACTTCTGGAAGCTGGAAAGTTCATCTCTAGGGCCATAAACTGAACACATTTGTACATATGGGATACAAATGGAACCAAATCCACCACAATGCCTTTTTTTTTTTTTCCCCTTGACACATGAAAATGTATGAAAAAGAACATTTAGTTATGCATATTAACTGTTGGGCTGAACAGTTCTTCAGTGCTGTGTAATAGTGGAATAATAGTCTACCTTAATAGCAACATGAAATGAAGAATAGTGAAATAAGGGGGCTAGATGCCAGGTTAACATCAAGAGACTACACAGTACCAGCACCACATGGCTTGGTYGGCCACTGCAGACATTGAGTTTTGCTGGCAGGAGCATAGCAAGGCTGGGCAGTAAGATGGGACATTCCACAGCTGAATCTGTTRCTCTCTGAATGAATCATTACTTACAACTGGAAAGCTGTTGAGACTAACTTAGCATCCATAGCTCATTAAAAGCATCTTCAAAGTGAATATTAATTACATCTTGGAAAATGTCAGGTTTTGAACAGTTGGAATGACAAAGTAGGCTAGTTTGATGAGGAGACTTATCTTGCCCAGCAGCATCCAGCCTTCCGCTTATGTTGCTTTGGACATCTCTCGCTTTACTTTCCTGTTGTTGCCAAGAAAACACTTCCATATTGCTGTACATACTGTACTGGACACTGCATGCCCATGTGCTGTTTACAGAATCAGAAAAAACAGCCAATGCCCAAAGTAATTTTCCATACCTATTGCTTTTTTTCAAAAAGCAAACCAAAAAAGTTAGTTACTTGTTTGGTTGTTGAGTTTGGGTCTGCAGTACAGGAATCCGAGCTCTGCTGTGGCAAATCAGGGACTACGTGAAGTGTCTTATGCAGGAGGTCAGACTAAATTAAAGTACTTTTTCTGTCCTTAAAATCTTTTATTCTGTTTTAATAGTATTTATTAGAAGTATTTATTAGAAGTTATAATTCAGTGATATTCTGATCGTGGRAAAGTTACCTCAGTTTTACCAGTACACAATCATACAATTATACAACGTGGTAACTGAGAACAAAGACACTGCTAGAAAAAGATTATGCTGTAGAATGATCTTTGCTATTTTGGGAAAAACAATCACAACTTAATCACAGTTCTTGTGATTTGTTACTTAGATGGGACCATGGAGAGGCTGGCAGCAAAATGCAGGGCTGAGACTGTTAAAAAGAAGTTGTATTCAGAAAGCTTCCAGAGCACAGCCCTAGAAATTTCTTTAATGCTTTAATGATTTAATTCTTTAATGCAGTAAGATCACAAATGCTTACCGCACTTTATGATCAACAACATATAAGGTAAAATAATCACTCATCTCCATACTCCTTTCAGAACTCCTGTTGTTGCTTTCTACTCTTTAGGATAGATAGTCAGAACACCCTTTGACTAACCTTTACTCATACAAACCAGCAAAATCCAGAAGGCAGAAATCTCAAGATCACTTGGTTTGTTTACAACAAATGCTGTTTTGTTTTTTATTAGTTCTTTCATTCCACAGATAAAGGGAAGAAAGTGCTGAGAGGAACAAAAGAGAAAAATGTATTTTTTCTCACCCTTCTTTTGCTAACTGGAAACAGTGGAATTATTGCTTTCCCTTCTCTCCCCTTCCCATTATGCAATATGGATGCCACCTTGCTTCTACAACTGATCTGCAAAAGTAAATTCTGGAGTGCAGAGCTGTCCCATAAAGAATCCATGCCAGGGCGTGTAAATTCGGAGTGTAGACCAGGATATCTTAACTTTCCTATGGCTCTCTGGCTACCTACCGTTTAAAAATATTAGCACAGCAAAGAAAGCACAGTCCATTCTTGTCATGATCTCTTGAAGTTTCAGAATCCTCCTTCAAAAATGTCATTTCATGAAGGCAGTTTGTGGTGATGAGGCAGGGCCAAGGTGTCAATCTGCAAGACAGGGTYAGGCAGGATGCAGTTTGGTATTGGCTGGGCAGGTCTGTAGAGCCAGGCTTTACAGGCCAAGGCTGGACAGGTAATCGTCTGTAGGACGGGGTGTGGGGTTAGGGGTCCTGTGGCCAAGTAGGGGCCAGGTTGTGGTGGGGATGGAGCCAGGACTGGGGCGAGGGGACGTCTAGGGCAGCAGGGACAGGCAGGGCTGAGGGGGCCGATGGGGCCCTGACACTCTGTCAGAAATAAGAGATTCAATGCGCTAGCGACTGTACAGAAAAAATAGTGAAGTGCAGTCACTATTTCAGATAGATTTCAAACAGTGAGCCAGGTAATTTGAAGCAAAACAAGCAGAAGAAATAGATTGTAATAATTGACTATTACTAAAGACAAACACATTCCCAACATGGTTTAGTACTTGCATCACAAAACATGAAAATGCAAGTATACAAAAGCAAGCAGAATCAACTCACTCATTGTGCAAGTCTTTTTAAATAATATGGTTGTGGCTGATAATCTATCAGTAAAAGAAATGCTTCTGCTTGTGAACATAGCTTTTTTTACAGCAGTTTCTTAACATTGCACAGTGAAGTCTTTCATTAAAAAGCAAACCAACAGCAGCAAACTCAKCAGTGCAAATTGGTAGAAATGGTTTCAGACTTGTGTTGCTACATTAAAATGTGAGTTTCTTTTGAGATATTCAGAGATATTTCTCTGAAAATAGACTAGTCATTCAAAACTGGTTTCATTCAATTTAACTTGCTATTGATCCTTCTAAATTGCRGGTATTAAGTACTTGCTTTCACAACAAATTGAATGAACGTTTCTGAGGCCCTGTAAGCATGACCACTGGAAATGCATGGACCAGTTGGAATCAGAGATTACAGCAATATCCTATTGGCTTGTAATTTTCTGGCAGCTGAGTGACATTGCCTGGATATATATATAATGGCTTGTACTGTAAGTTTTTTCTCCTGAGAGCTGAATCTAAACTGGAAAATCCTAGCTTCAGAGCATAAACCTACCCAAATGAATAATTCTATTTCTGTGTGACCTGTAAAGCTGTGGAGACAGRTTCAGTCCACAGGACAAGCATTTATAGAAAGTACTTTGAGTAAATTTACCTTCTGAAGGAGAAAGAAATAAAAGTTTAAAAGAGATGAAAGTGGAAGTGTCCACAAAGTGGGGAAAAAAAAAAAAAAAAGAAAAAAGATGTGAAATCAGGTTTTCTAGAACTGCATGGTGATGCTATAAGCTGTGAAGATTTCTATAAAGCTAGAAATGTGTGATACCTTTCCTGCCCACGCTGCACTGTTGTCTTGAACCAAGTCTGTGCCTTAGCTCACCATATAGCTAAACTGTTGAATCCTTAAGCCAAGCTGTTGTAGCCATAGCTATGATCAGAGGACTGTGAGAATCAGAACATGGTGGTCTCTCCCTCTTATGTCTAGTATGCAGTATGGATGAAACGGTGAGCTGCAACTGAAGGTGATTACAAAAGGTGCTTCTAGCCTTCTCCTAGCAAACAAGTTATTGTTTGTTAGCTGACACCAGAGGCCAAGTGCAAGGGAACTCTTCCTTTCCTCTGCTTCTAAGAGGCTGTACAGCCAGCTGGGAAGTTTAGCACTAGTTGCTGTGTTTTAGCTGAAAATATTGCTAGCTGYATGAGCAATTCTTGTGTGCTCCACTTACCTCCCCCTGTGTCAGGCCCCTGTTAGAGKGTATTTAAAGAGAGTGTTTCACTCACAAGCAGATCCTAGTCTCAGTTTGGAGGATTTGGTCTTGCAGCTTAGATTGGTGCCTGCCTGGATGAAGCTCTAGTGCTAACTTAAGCTAGACTATTTGATAAGAGATGTGAGTCTCAGCTAGGTCCATTAAGCTAAACCACAGAGTTTAACCCTTGGTCATCGTTATTGTATTGTTACGGTAGAAATCTATCATGATGATGGAGTCTCTCTTAAGATCTTTTCCGTGCCTATCTTCTGTGATTCCAGGTATTGGGTGTAATCAGTATTGAAGGATGTCTTCATTGTCTACTATTGCTCTGAATAGAAGAAAAATGTCTACTTTAGGAGGCAACACATTACCCCAAATTATTTGACTGAAAAAGTAGGGTTTTCTTTGGCTAGTTGACTATTTTTTTCTTGCCTAATAGTTGCTTTTAGGTCACTTTTATGTACCATAAGGCACTTGTGCTATAAAATAAATTATAATATCTGAGGTCCAGATTCTKCAGTGAACTTTCTGTGGACTGAGTATGCCATTTAGTTGAGTCGTAATGAAATCTCTGGTTTCCTTGACTAAAATAGGACCTGTTGGTGGTGAGGGATTGTTCTCCGAGAGTTCACTGGAAGATAAAGGATTAAAAGTAATCAAGAATTTTAGAAAAGGCCTATATCAATGGCCAGAATTCTTTCTGAAGGGGATTGCTCATAATTTAGGAAAATTTAGTAAGTGTACTCAGAATCTTATAGGGCACATATACATAACACCTAAACAATAGCAACAGCCATTTTAGCATGATATTAAGATACATCCTCAGCCTCATAATACTGTTTGGGCAAATTCTGACATTCTTACTTAAAGCTCCATGTTACCTTTCTTYGAGAAGTTCTACTTAAATGAGTGAGACAGCCACGGATTTAGTTGCAGTGTAAGTACTGAGCAAAATACATGGGTTGTAAGTTAGAATGAGGTCAAAGGGATGCTCATTAGGACTATGGGTCTCTTTTGTGGAGATAATCAGAAAATAGAGTGAGTTAATAGTGATGCTTCCTACCTGCATAATCTGCAAAAGGAACCAGCTCCATTTGTTATTCTGAAATAGCAGGTGCGCCAAAACCAACTAGAGAATACCCAGTATATGTACTGCTTTTCGTGTATTTTTTGTATAAAGAACAGATTGCCTTTACTGCTCCTGACCTTACATTTCTYTGTCAAACATATCAATCACTCCCCCTAACCTTTAATAGGAAAGGCTAAAGTTGTTTACTGCAGCAGTTCCTATTCACCACAAGGACACAACCTCCATTCTGAACCAGTCAGATTTGCATACCTTCCACTGATTATCCAAAAAGATTGCTTCTTCCCCTAAAATATTTGTCCATTTTATACATTTTTTTCCCAAGGAGGTCATTCATTGCCAGTGAGGTTAAATCTGAAAGTCAGCAGTATTTGGCAGAGATTTATGTGGGAATAGATATGGGTCTGTACAGCTCTCAGACTGATTAAATAAAGAATGTCATGGGAGTAGTATGATAGTATATGCATACTCCAGTAAATGAAAGTAATGCATTAGAATGCAGCTTTAGGGTCTAATTTAAAAACATAATTCAGACACAAGCAGAAGCCTTTAAAATATTGGCAGATGTCTTGATACTGTATTTCATATAGAGGACAAAGTGGATTAAAGATAAATGTAATCCAAATAATGGTGCTGTTTCATTTATTTTTCACTTATGTTTTATTTCTTTTAATGAAATTTAATTTATTGAGGATTGTTTCCTGGGTTTTCATAYTTTTTATGCAGATCCGCTTAAAAATGTGAGCATAAAAAAATGCCCAACAACATTCATTACAAATTGATGCTTCTCTGAGGCAGCCTCAGTCACAGTAAGTCATGGAATTTACTCAGTCTAGGTGAAATAAATACCATTGTTCAAAGGATCATTTCYGTAAGCAGGAACTTTGATTCCCCTCCTTCTGTCCCCTGTCCCCTTTCAATCTCATTACTTGTCAAGATGATTAGGCTTAACTGGGTATTCTCACTTAAGATTCTCAACTTTTATTGTAGCCCATTGCTGAAGGACAGACAGGCTATTATTGTCTCTACTCTGCTTTATATTTTTCCCTAGTGACATTCTATCAGGTTGGTGCTTTCACAATATTCTTTCTCTTCCACCTTCTCTGCACAACTTTAGGAGTCAGGAGAAAAAGAATAAAAATTCAAATGTGGCTCAAGTATATTGGTAAATGGTGTGAAAGATAGTTTCTCAATTCAAGAAAAGTTGACTGGAGGTCTTGACACATATTTATGTCCTCACTTGTCTGAGTAGGCAGACAGTTGATCTTATGTTGAGAGCTTCTAATTTCCTTAACCATTTATATGCTTTTGATTGCGTGGTTGTGATTGTCACTGGGACCCTGTGGCACTCATTTTATTGAACATTTTTGACTAAGCCCAGAGTCGGTGAGGGACGAAGAAGGTAAGCTATTTAATTTTATTTTGTGCTTGAGACTTAGTTGAAGTAATAAAATGAATAAAAATGACATGTTGAAACCAAATTGACTGTATTTCAGCATTGTAATCAAGTTTGAATTTTTGTCCACTTTAGTATCAATCATGCCATTGAAAGCATGGAGAGACTCTGAATCTCTTCAATGGAAACATGATCAGATCCTCCCAGACTTTCACATTCGTTGAACATGTGAGTGGCCTGATTTTTCAGATGTAATATGAACACTTTACCCTTAAGGACTACAGCAGCTGCTAGTGTTGTCTACTTCGAGAGAACAAGCTAACTTGCAATTTAACCATAGCATACAAACCAAATGCCTTCCTACTTAGCAGAAAGTTTGTTAACATTATTCAAATTAAACACCATTCATCTTTGTTCCCCTTTATTGGGTTAGAGTGGTCTTGGATATATGCCAGAAGTCAGTGACACTAGCACTAGAAGACTCGAGGAGATGAGAATTACCCCATTTGTGCTGTGCTATCTATTAGAACATCTCAGGACTTACTGCAAGTGCTAACTGGTCAAGTCTTAAAACTCACTGGGAAGCACAAAACACATCAGCCTTACAGTCACTTCCCAGCAAGCTGATATGAAGCATACTAGGTTGCATTCCTGAGAGAGRAGGGCCAATTCCCTCCTTCACAGTTGCCCTAATTTAGAACAAAAATAATAATCATATTTTAAACTGTGAAAGTAATTAAATTTTGGCCTAATCTCATGSAGAAGAGAGAATGTCTGCTCCGGATGTGTTATATGACTGACTTTGCTTAAGAAAGTAAAGCCTAGATAAAGAAGAAATTTGAAGAAGAAGCTTTATACTCTCTGTCATGCAGAAGGTCGCACTGGAGTATCACTTGCTTGACCCTAAAAGTTACAGAAATGTTGGCTGTAAAGAGGCTCTGGAAGTCATCTAGTCTAACCTTCTGCCTGAAGCAGGACTATTGCCAACTTGATCTGATCTGCTGAGACCTTGTCCAGCAGAGTCTTGAAAATCTCCAGGGATGAAGATTTGATCCGTCATGAGTTTAATAATCTAAAGTATCCAGTGAAACATTTATAGTTCCAAAGATATCCACAACATGAACAATCCTTGGATCTCAGTCCAGAAGTTGCAGAGCACTTGTGTCTACTATGTTTTGGTCTTGGGATGCGCTATCTTTTTCTCATATAACACTACATCTAAATCTCCTCAGGGAAGCAAGGGGTGCAGCTGTGAGATATAATTGCTGTTGCATTTTGTTTTGCTTTTCCCCTTTCAAAGCATCTGGAGTCCACCAAAATGGAGTTTTGTAGCATGAGGGCAAGGATATTTGTAGCGTGTGGATAGGTGTGGATTTGTGATGCTCAAGACTTGCTGAGGTAGTATTGATAGTCAAGTAATGGATTTAGCAGAAAGAAGCATGCCTGACATGTTTTTCATGAATACAGCCTATAGAGACTAATATCTGGAGGGGAAGAGGAAACTTTCAAGGCTTCTCAGAGGAAACGTGTTCAATTAATTCAAAAAGGGAGCCCATATAGGAACTAAGATCTCTGTAGTATAGACAAACACAGGGCCAAGACAGAAAACTAAAAAYGCGAGCTAAGTTATATGACCACTGACCAGATATACTCTGTAAATATCCTCTAGTTGTTCTTCCAAGTAGTATACTCCTACTCTGATTCACTTGCCRCCTGTTCTTTCTTTACCAGTCTGCAGACTAAGGGAGAGGTCTACCCAGAATCTAAAGTGGAAAAAGAGTAAACAGGAGCTCTCTTCACCCATTACCATACAGACTTAGGTGCGAAAATACGAAGAAGCAAGGATCTGTACACATAGGCTTTAGGCTGAATTTAATATTGTCGGTTATAGGTGTTTAGCTAAATTGCTGGGATTACTGTACCATCTAGATTCAAGAGCATAATAAGTAACATGTACTTAAGCAAACTGGCACTGTGTTTCTCTCCTTTGACTGTATAAGGGGATTCCTTTGACAGGGTAAGTCTGCCAGGCCTAAATAGAAATTAGTAAAAATATGTCACTGTTGAATTTAAGAGATGATCTGTAAAATCCTTGTTAAATATGTGAGAAGTAATTAAAAGCCAATGTTTTGACAAAACTTTGGAATATCAATTTTTTTATGCTTCAGATAAAGCTAATGCTAAGAGATATCTTCTCTACCATCAAACACAACAACAAAGAAAAAGAAAACAATTTTAAAATTCTCTTGTGAAACTGGAGAAGGTAAAGATAGAAGCCATGAAATAATGTGAGGACTGGAACAAATTCTTTACAATAGTAGAGTTAGCGCACTTGATCTGTTTATCTCGTCAAATGTTCAAGTATTGATTTGACTATGGGGTAGTATAGATGCTTTTATGTGGAGAAAATATTTCGTATCTGAAGCTTCCTTAATATAGCTAAAAAGGTAGAAGAGGAACCAAGGGCTGCACTTAAAGACAGATTAATTCAGATTGGAAAGAAAACACATGTTTATAACAGTGAAAGTGATTAGTGCTTGGAACTAGTGGTCATGAAAAATGGTATATTCTTCATCTTTTGTTATCTTTCAGTTGTAGTTACGGATGGAGCTAGATCCAGCCTCAGATATAACTGCAGTCTGAAGCAGTTTTTAGCTTGGAAGGAGGAAAGGCAGAAAAGGTGCATCTGGGAGATCTGCTTTTCTCAAGCTCAAAGCATTGTTCACAATTACATGGCACAATGACATTCTATGCTGTGCAGAAAGTCAGCATAGCTATTGTAACTATCCTTCCTAGCTTCAATGTCTAATTTATACTTTCATTCCACTACACCACAATGGGTAAAAAACATGATTTTCAGAAACTTCCAAACTACACGAATGCATTGTAAGCCATTACTGCAAGTTAAATATTTTTACAGATTCTTGGAGGTATGTTACTAGTTAAATAACATATGTTTTAAAATTCCTTAAACTGCATAAATCTGCAAATGTGGATGAAACAGTACTCGTGGTCAGGACAGAATCCTTTGTGTTAGCAATGGTGAAGCTGGGGCTTTACTGTCTTTGAGAGCATCCACTACCTGTCCGTGCTGAGCTCAAGTGACAGCTCAGCTTTTTCATCCTCTGTGAGGAGCCTGAAACACACTGGTATATGAGATGAACAATCCTAGATGTCTGTTTATTTCTGGTGAGGATAGTCCTCTTAACCTTTTTTCAGCCCAGGAGAAAAGTCTGTCTTCGTTTCCAACTTCTGTTTGTTTTGTGAAAAACACCAACAGAAAGGAAATCACTTTGCAACTGAAATGCATTGAGTATCAAATCTAAACCCAAGATGACCCTAAATGCTTCRGAATAAGACCTCATTGTATTCCAATTTAAATTACGTTGTGTAACTCTCCTATCATAGCAGTGCCTGATTCTTGGATATATTCAGCGCTAAAGTTAACCAACAACACAGTTTTGTTTCTCCATCAAAACTGAAAAGAAGGAGACAGATCCCTTTCTGTCCACAGTGTTGATAATATTCTCTATGTCGTGAATGTTGCTTTTTGCCAGTACATTTGTGAAAATATAGACAAAAGGATGAGAGCCTCTTTCCAGATTTGGCCACAAGCAAAACAAAGAGCATAACAACTGTAATAATAGCAATAAAATCCCAAAACAAAGAAAGAGAAAGAAGGGAGGGAAATAAAAAAAAATCTAATGTTTTTCAGCCAACTAATTGCTATAAAGGTTAAATTTCTGAAGCAGATTTAATTGAAAAATTACAAGTGCTCCTAATCTACAACAGAATTCTCTCCCTTAACATTCAAAAGGTTTTGGAAACTTTTTTTTTTCTGTTTGTTTTATTTGGCTGTCATGAATAAAAGAATGTTTTAAGTTTTCAGCGTGGATTTTTCAGTCTGGAAGTCCTGGAAATAGAAGCCATATGCTATAACTAAACTATGGTAAACAAAAGCAATTAAATAGTATATTTTTCTGAAATATAAACGTGCAGAGAGAAGAAGAGAGAGCAAACACCTATGCATCTATACAGAAGRGAATAATCTGAGTACCTGGTTAATAAAACCATCAGAAAAGTCTGCAGTGAGATAGAATAGAAAAATAATAAAAGAAGAGAGTCTGGAGAAGAACTAACTGATGAAAACTTGTCTTTTGTTCCATAAAATTTGTATTTAAAAAAGCAAAATGATAACTGCTGTTAATGAAAAAAATAAAGGAAACAATCATCAAATAAAAAGCAAAGAAGTTATGGGAAGCAGTAGATTTTTATAAACTAACTAGACATCGCCATCCTTCCCAGCAGATGGAAATACAAAGGTAAAAACACTAGCACATGCTACGACTTTTATATTCCTATAACGTAATTCATTTGTCATAGGAATTTGAACTATCATTGAGGCTGAGATTTGTCTTCTACATTTAGCCATCTCCTCTGTGCTTAAATTCTGGGTGCCTTATAAAATAAGCACCTAAAATTCCTTGCATTTTTAATGGACAGAGAAAGGTGCTTCTGAAGGCCATCAGGGAAAGACTGCATCCACCACCTATTTTTAAATGCTCAAGCCTGTATGTGATGGCGACTTCAGCCTGGCCTCTGCTGGGAAGAGTTCTTGGCTCAGTTCTTCTCTGATCTGCCTGGATAGAGCAGGGCAGGTAAGGCAGAACTGCAGCCCAGGTGTTGAGCATGCTGCTATCCAGGACAYGCTGTGAGCACCTTGAATCCAAGCTCTGGATGAGTTAACAGCCGATCATATAACCAGACGGCTGTTAGATCATAGGACTTCGCTTAATCAGGCCTCTCTTCACTTTGGAGAGTACCTATATATCCACAGAGATTAAGGTGTAAATCAGCCAAATGACTGCTGAGCGGCTGGCTGCTTTGCCAGTGCTCTAACACAGCCACGCAGTTCCGATCACACCCAAGTCATTCTCATACCTTGCCTCAGTCAGGTCGCATAATTACTTGTGACGGTTATGAAAATCTCATGTTCATACCAGTCATTTTGAAATGTTCAGGAATGGTTGAAAATCTAGATGGATCATACCTCTTATGAACACTTGGCACTTATTGCTGTTTTTCCCTTGTTCGACATGGCTGCTGTAGGAAGCCCAAACTAAAGYACCCAGTTTTGGAAATTCTTGGAACAAACGTTTGCATCAAGGCAAAAAYTTTGCCTTACCTGTGCATCTGTTCTTCCATTTTATAGTATCCTTCCTCAGAAACATATTGTATTTAAGTGAACTAATAATTATTAGATTCAATTTTAAATTAAGATTCAAATTAAAAAATGTTAACAGTTAATTAATATGCAGTAAGAATTTCAAGTATCCTATCRGATGCTGGTCACAGTGGAAACACACTAGAGATGTTTATAAGCTGTATAAACCTTCCCTGCCCCATATCTGTGAAAGACCCATATTTGGAAAATATAGCTCTCTCTGAAGAGTGTTACACTCTTCACCAACATGTTTTCAGGCAATACTTTCAAATTTACAGTATTTCAGAATGTTAATGCTTGACATGAGGCTTCTGTGAACTACAAAATGCTCCCTTCAGGGTGTGTTTCAGCAACATCTTGACAGAATAGACACTCCAGTCTAGATTGACAAAGAATTTGGCTCTATTATCAGTAGTGAAAAAGTATAAGGGACTCAACCCAGCAACAAATTAGCTGAATGTAATGCAGTTTGGCATTAACCTAACACAAAAATGACTTCATAAATTAAACAACTTGAATTTTGCTCCCTCTAGGACAGGAAAAGAAAAATAATCAGGCAGCACTTTAACTTGCAAGAACATCAATTACTCTAAGCTGCATGTGAAATGTTACTGTCTTCAGATAAGGAGTTAATCTACTTTACTAAATAAAATGTGTCACACTCACGTAGGTGAATTATACAATTATGCACTTACATTATACATAACCAATTATGCTGTAAGATTTACCCTCATAAAATGTAACTTCAGCAAGTAAATCTAAGACCAAACAAATATCTTTCTAAACATTTCAAAAAGGAAGTCAAGGTTCAGAGCAGGACCTACGGGAATAAACGAAAGGTACCAGAAATTTTACAAACACATTCTCATTTTGAAGATAGACTTCCAGTAAAAACAGAACAAATGGAGAGTTTTAAGTTCCAGGAAAATGTATAAGTTTAGAGAGCAAATATAGGATGATAATTTTTTTCCTAGTTACAGGACTGGTGAGGTGGAGTGAGGATAAAAAAACATCCAGTTATGGTATTCCTCACATTTAAAGGGGCACTGAAAAAATGAGGAGAAAGCAGGAAAGGTGTAATAAATGGAAATTTCATCTGTGTGGAATTGGAGGAGCTTGTATGTCTGGTCAGGATCTCCCAATATCATAAGGATTGTTCCAGTATGATCCATAATTCCATCTCTGACCAGGCTGTTAGACGTTTAAAAATCCCAGACATGGGATTAAGCATACCTCAGACTTTTTGTGTATTGACAGAGTGGCCCTACAATGCATGGCCAGTGCATAGTGCACTATCAGGGAGTATCAGAGTCATTATACACRTTTTATAAATGATAAATAGTTCTACGTATAGCACAAGTAATTCCAAGAGTCAGGACTCGAAATTCTACCACTGATTCAATGTGTGGACTCCTTCCATCAATTTAAGGGAAATGTTTCAAATTTGAATTTTAAAGTTAGGTTACCTCTTAAATGAATGTATTTCTTTTTTTCTATGCTGATGGCTACAATAATAGAGGGACTTAAATGCATGTTTTCCTTTAGATGTAGAAAGATGGATTTTAATGTCTAACTTTGGGCACTTTAGAAAAACTCTTCCTCTCTGCTTGATTCCCAATTGATCTGTAGGGCAGAACTAGTACCTAGTTCAGAAAGATGCTGGAATGATCAATATTTGAACTAGACTTTGGAGACTTATGAACTTAAAGAGCTTAAAAACAGAAATGAGATCCCGTAACGTGACTTCCAAAGTATCTTACTCCATTAGCATTCTCTCAGTTTCTTTGAGCCTAACAACTTGTTAGCATAATCTATGCTTGCTGAAATTGTTTCTTGTAAAAAAGTAGCTATCAGCCTTGACAGGAGGATAACAGGAAATGGTCAGTCCACCACTGCCTTCAGAAACTTGTACCCAAGGTTAATCATTCCCACTGATAAAAATATAAGGATAATTTTAATGTCAATTCACCTGCCATTAGCTTCCAATTATTTTTTCTGTTACATCTTTTCCTTCTTTGCCCAGCATTTATCTTGATTTCCATTCATCATATGTAAAAATAATGGTGAATACCTAGTTCAGTATCCCTTCTTTTTTAGAGCCATGGCTTCCCAGGGAATACCTTAGGTTCACAGCAATACTTAAAATGCTTTTTTTTTCAGTGAAGAATGTAGTGACATACATTGTTTTAAAGTCATTGTAGGCTGAGATCCCTCTGGAGACAGATCACAACCCAACRCTTGCCGCTGATGACAGAGAGAGCCTGCTTTGTACTGGGCTCCTAGCACAGGTACCTAAAGTTATATGGGATGAACACAGCCAGGGACTGATGCTGAAGATTTACTCACATTCCTGACTGAAACATTTATTTTCACACAGGGCTGTACATAGTAATTTTTGGMATAGGCCCAGTAGGTATGTGAGGATTCAGAGCTCACTGTGTTACTGCTTTACCATCATCTTCATYTGCCAAGCTTTCCGGTATGGAAAAGAATTATCAAGTGATTTTTACATTTGCTTACAGCTAGTTGATAAAAACATTGACAAAAAAAGCAGAATCAGACACATTGCAGATCCTTGTGGAAACCCACCACGTCCCTCCACGTGCAGTGAAGCTTCCACTAGAAGAATCTTCTTGAGCTTACAAGGAAAACATTAAGTATTTTCTTTTAAAAAATACAAATATGAATCTTCTTTTGGTTTAAGAATGCAACATACAAGCTTTGAACTTTCCTTAAATTTGTTTTTAGAAATCATTGCTCCTGCAACCAGAATGAGCAGAATGAGTTATTATTGTAAATTCTGCAGAACGTGTTTAATGTGTGGGTGTTCGGCAAACCACACTGAAAGTTTTTTTCTTTTTTTTTTTTTTTTTTTTTTTTTTTTTTTTTTTTGGTCAGGTCACATTAAATACTATGTACCAGGAAGTATCTTAAGGGGAAAAAAAAAGAAAAACAAAGAAAACAATTCTCCCCCCCGTCTCAAATAAGTGATTAAACCTCTTGTATTTACTACATTCTCAAAGGCARTCAGCTGCCAAAAAATAAAYAAACAACACAACCAAAAAGTCACAGCTGCCCACTTTCAGTGTCAGACATTTGAGAGACAGGACTAAATGCAGTCCATTTTGTTATCTTGCAGCTGGGTTTCCTATGATGAAATATCCATTGATCCACTCCATTTTATTGGCTTTAGATGAGTTTTTCCTGATACGCCAGTAGGAAGTGTCTTGTGGTACACTATTCAATCATTGGATTAGTAAAAAAAAAAAAAAATCATATACATCATATACTCTGTAGTTTTGGTTCTTGATATTCTCCACATGTTTGGAGCATTGAGCAGCTGGGGCAATAGAAAACATTTAGAAATCACATTCTTTTATGTAGATCAATCACTTTTGTATATATTGCACTAAGCAAATAAAAATTGTTCATTTACATGTCAGTGAGAGTTTGATGTCTTAAAACAATCTTCTAGACATTAGAGTAGGCCACTATTTGTTTTTATTTGTAAAAAAATTAGGAACTATATATTCAAGAATGAAGTTTTAAAATCAACTCAAGATTGGAAAATAAAATACATTAAACAATAATCTATTCCCCTTTAAAAGTGTCTCTGTGCACAAGAAGCACAAATTCCTTCACATGATGGGTTTTGGGGGGGACTTAAACAAGGTCAGAAAGAGTACAATGTACAGTATAGACTATAAATAAACAAGTACTATTAGTTAACAAACTGTAATTTGCAACACATAACAAAGACAGAGGTTGATGTGGAATGCCTCACGTCATGCTTTTTTCCTCATAATTACAAGTTTGCATCTCTCTCACTCTCCCCCTGTTTCTGGTAGAAGGCCTTTTCATGTTTTGTTTTGGGAGAATAATCCCTTTTAAGCTATTTTATATTACAATAATAGGTGATAAGAAGTCTCTTCAAGATGCTTTTGTTGTGCAGCTGCTATTACATTCAAGGTAAAATTGTGCWGAACATCCTCCTTAAATGTCTTACTTGGCTGGCATGCTATCATTTTTAGAGGCCAAATGGCAAATTTAGCTACTCCTCAGCTAAGCTGTGTGCCCTGATGACCACCGATGGCACCTTCCTTGATGACTCAAAAGCTTCTGGAGAGGACATTATCTGAAGAGATGAYCAGCCTGGGGTGACCTGAGGTGAGAGGTGTTGGTCTCCATACGACCCTTACAGCGTAACAAAAGGCTTGTGCTGGCAGGGTGCAAAGAAATACAGTCTTTGTCCAAAACAGYTTGCATATGCCAACATGCTGGGGCCCTCTGCAAAACCTACTCCTAACAAAAGGCCTATGGCAAGAATCAGGCGAGGCTGAACTATTTGCACAGTATATCAATTTGTTAGTATTTGCAYGAAGACCTGTAGCTTGCTTAAATGCGAGAGATGGTTAAAATGTGTAATAGAGTTGTAATTGTAAGGCCTTGGCAGAGAATTTAGCTTGTGTGTCCTTTTAAACTGAGAAAAAAATAAATTCATTGTGTTTTTTT